>NW_027506555.1:0-83901 GCF_021521415.1 Bidens hawaiensis
AATTGGGCGTCCCCAAATAACCATTTTACGCCTTTGAATATGGGTAGAACTTTTGATTAAAGTTCGACGAAAATCTGGTTCTTCCAAATAACTTATAAAACCCGAATCTCTGTTAAAATTCAATTAAGAGAACGAACCTTATATATTCTTATCCTTATCCAAAGCATCCGTTGCTTGGAATTTTATCAATAGTATCCACTGCAGCAAATTCAAATTTGATAGCCTCATGTATTTCAATAAAGAATTAGGGAGTCAGATTAGGGATGGAGGGACTTGAACCATCATTATTTTTTAAATCAATTATGATACCAAGAGCTGTATTTATTTATAAACTCTCCAGTCGGATGGAGTAATACCGATATTTATAGAAAAGTCGTGGTTCGAGTAGCATCTACTAATATCAACCAAAGTATTATTAAAATACTTTTACGATCGGGTTTTATTAAAAAACGTGAGAAAACATCGAGAAAAATAATATATATTTTTTAGTTTCGTCAATTCCTAACCTTATAGCTTATTCAAAAAGTTTTATTAAGTAAGAGCGTTACTAAGAAGGAAAACCCAAACAACAAGGCCAAGACATGAAGAAAAAATCTACTTTTGGGGATGCTCGATACTATAGACCACACCGCATTGGGTTTGGAGGATGTGTCCAACAAGCCTATGCGGCCAAGATATGCGATCCGGTCACCGATACCTAACGACAATGCTGGAAGCAGTGGATTCAAATGATTTGTGGTTTTGGCTTGCATTCTTTGATGTTCCAGGTTAGTACAAAAACATAATTGTTGTCAAACAATCTATAATATTTACTACCGAGTTGATTGGAACCGCACCTAACCACCCATCTAATATAAACAAGTGAAAATACCGACATGGAAGCTCTCTTACCGATGGAATCCACACTCCTTGGCCTACGTTTGTGAAAGTGTTTCGTAACCAAACGAGGGCAAGGTGAAAAAAGGTATAAGAAGTTGCAAGAGTCTGCAAGAAAAGACATCAAAAGACGAGATAACCAACATGTTAGTAATTTGATTTTGAATTTAAACCATTTAGTTTTCGTTTTCGATAACCAAAAACGTTACCACTAGTTTCACTCACGATTTAATCTTACAATATTAATCGAACCATGTTACTAAACCATAGCGTTACTCAGAGTCGTTGACCATCATTTGGAGTCACACGTTTCTAACACACCTTCAAACGTAGATATATTTTATTAATTTATTCAGTCGACAATTCTCCTCCTAATTTTAAGTTAAAAAAATATGTAATTAAAACCAATAAAAAATCCAAACAAACTCCATTTCAAAAGAAAAGTCGTTTGTCTTTTATGATCACAACAAAACACCAGATCTATCATTACCTTTACATTACACCAAACACGTCACTACTCCCCGCCGTAATTAACGCCCACCACCACTTTAAAAACACCAAACACAAAATCCCGCCACCATATTCCGCCGCATTAACCATTAATCACCGCCACTAATAATATTCAGTTCGTCGGTCACCATAATCGAGACAGACACTTTCTTCAGGTCCACCCACAGGCCTCATTAAAAACACCACCAGCTGTATGTAGTAAACTAAACTTAACTCCCGCCATGTGACTCTCCGGGCCCACCACTCCTCCTCTCCATAAACCTCCAATTCTCCTTCACTCCCATTCTCACATCTTATCTAAAACCATGACGTCATCACTTCTTCTCTTCACTCAGATTACACTACTTGTGCTTGTGGTGTTACTATCACTCTCACGCGCCGAATAACTAGATCTCATAGATCCGAATAAACCGGACGTCCTCAATCTCTACGACAAGCATTGACGAGATTGATATGGAGATGATCGGAGGTCTTTGTTTTGGCAGAGGATGAGGTATTACATATCGTACGGTGCACTTGTGGTGAACAGAGTGCCGTGTCCTCCACGCTCCGGCAGGTCGTATTATACTCATGACTGTTGGAGAGCTAGAGGTCCGGTGCATCCCTACACTAGAGGTTGCTCGGCCATCACTCGTTGCCGCCGGTGAAAGAAATCACAAGTCCGGTGCTCTTATTATTATTATTTGGTTAGGGTTTGGTGAATTTGGATATGTGTTTTTGTATTTTGTTTGGTGAAATGTATCAACATAATTAATGTTTTCAACTTTTAATTCTTGATGGATTATTATTGAATTAATTACGTTGTAGTATGCATTGTGATTTTATTTTGATATGAATCTGTTTCCTGGATTGTGGTGTTATTATTATTCGTTTGTAATAATAACAAAGTTACTTTCTTAGTGTAGAAAGTACGTTTATTAATTGATTCTTAGATGCTTACGACACGGATCCAAAGCCAAAGGTGTTACCCATGATATTTGATTGTTACGTTGGTTTTAGAATTTTAGGGGGTGCTTTTGTCTTTTTAAAGTTGTGTTACTCACAATGATAGTCTCCATCTTTTTAACCATTTAAGATCATAAATAAGGTCCAATACCTGTGTTAACTCACTGAGTAACTTTTAACCAATTGAGATCATAAAAGGGATACTACACATGTATTTGGGAGAAGATGATGGAGGGTTTTAAAGAGATGACGACGACGACAATTTGTAATTTGGATAAACGATGAGCATGAGGCATGGTATAGGATCCTTCAAGACCATCCACAATAAAGAAACAAATAAACATGTTAAAGTCATTGCATATAAGAAAAACACTTGAAACAAACCCAACAAAAAAAACCTAAAAGCATTGCCCCTTTAGTACCCTATTTATTTTTAACCATTCACTAATGTCATTCAAAACAAATCGTCCATTCTCGGTTTTTGCTTATTTGGTCTTCTAGCATTTCATTTTCTAGGCGATTTGTTTTGAATGGCATTAGTTTGGAGGTTTCGCTAGTAATGCCCGCCAGGTGTTTGATTAAATGCCAACACCAAATTTTATTTTAATTTCCTTTGTTTCCAAAAACAAAAAAAGTTTTAATTTCTTAAGTGATTTATGAGGGTCTGTGGTAGAGAGCCCGGTCCTAGCTCGGGCACGGGGATTTGGCGTTGCCCCTTTAAAAATTTTCATGTTTGCAAAGATGGTATCCCGGGATACAAGGGGTACTCTAGGTTACTCATGCATTTTCAGCGGGATCACTTCAATAAAGGAAAGGAGAGATCAGTTAAAGGAGCGTCTTGCTTCGGACTTGGAACTCTACAATGACGTTTGTCGAAACCTTGCGCTTGCTTAAGAATTGGTTATGCGGGGAGTGCATGGCCCTGCATGCCTTGAATAGGCCTTGTCTGCACGGAAAAGAAGTTGTTAAATGCACCCCACGTGCAGGAGGCGACTTTGATTTTATTGTGGGGATCCCTCAACCCCGCGATTCGCAGGTGGAACTTGGGAGTGGTCAATCTGAAACGTTTGTGGTAGATGTCGCTCTCCTTGAGCGTCCTCGCCATTCCTATTGCCACTGTCAAGAGTATCCCGCCCGCGTGTCGCATGGCTTTTGCCCAGGCTTTGTCAGGGGGGCTCCGTAAAGTGGTGGATGCCCCGAGGTCTATTGAGGCTTGGGTTAAACTTTTGTTGTTGCCTCATTGCATGTTACGTGTTGTCAAACCGGCTACTAGGCAAGAACGAAGGTCCAGGGTAACAGGAAATCGCTTCAATGTAGCTCCATTATGCGGGCTTTGGCTGTTTGGAAAGATGGGGCAGGTTTAGAAGAGTTGGTGCTACCGCTCCTTGAACTTCCAGTGATGTGGGATTGCCAACATAAAGAAGAGGGAGGAGGCAATATCAAGCAATGCCTCCGGAAGGTAGCGGACGGGCCATTACACAGCGGCGATCAAAGTCATGTATTCATCCGGGGGTCGCGCCTGCCGAGGGGGATACTTTGAGAGCATTGATTGATAAACATCATGTAGTTGTGACATCTGCCCTGATCCGACCCGACCCAGGTACCCGTTTCTCTGACCCGATCTCTTTCTTTTATGATTTAATATTTATTTATACTTATATTTTACTTTTAATAATAAAAATATATATTTCCTTCCCGCCTCTTTCTCTCTCTTTCTTTCCGCCGTCCCCTCCCTCTTCTTCTCTCATTCCGCCTTCTTTTCCCTCTTGTCGCCGTCCCGCCCTTAAGCCTTGTCTCCCTCCTCTTTGCTTGTCCTTTGGTTCTTCCCGCCTAAGGATGTCTGCAGCTCCACGCGCCAGACTCCTTACATGGAAGCCTGCGTGAAGACATCTTGTTCCTGCGATGCGTGAAGAGAACTCTTCTCGCAGCGCGCTAAGAATGTATGTTCTTCCCGCAATGCGCTAAGAATGTATGTTCTTCCCGCGATGCGCTTAGAATTCTTGTTCTTCACGCAGCGCGCTAAGGAATTGTGATTCTTCCCGCAGCACGCTAAGGATTGTTGTGCCAGCCTTCGCGCTCGCGCACTCAGCCTTCTCGCGCTTAACCCTTGTATCTTCTGTTTATTCCAGCCTGTATGCTTTTGTGTTGTCTTATCTTCTGTGCTGTTGACCTAACCTATCTAATGTCTGAATAGTTACTTTCGGCGCAGCATGCGTACCAACCCCCATTGGTTGGTAGAAAAAGTGACTGACATTATCTTTTGAGATCTGCTTTTGCCATGCTTGACCAGTACCTTTATCTGATCCGCCCATGCTTTTTACTGTTCCCTGTCAGCTTTATCTTGCCCCCTGCAGCTGCCATATCTTTTGATATCTTTACTTTTCAGAACTTTTTACCGTTGATATCTTTTCTTTTACTTTTTGAGATCTTTTCCCCTTTTTCTAGGGTTTGTGTCTCCTAGGGTTTTCCTATATATAATAATAATATTTTCATAACACATCACACACAAACACTTAATCTCTCCTGTTCTCTTGCTCCTTGCTCTCTCTGCCGTCTTCCTCTCTGCCTCCGTCTTCCTCCCTGTTCTGCCCTGCTTTTCCGGTAATATATATATATATTATATAATAATTTACTTATTAATTATGCTAACTTATTATCAAGACTTAAAACAGATCGTTAAAACAATAATCTTAATTATAGGTTAACTTTGCTTGTTTAAGAGTTGATTCTTGCATATCTTTCACCGCATCGTTTATCAAGTGAGTTATCTCGTATCTAATCCCTTTTTATTTTAAATGCTTTGGGATGTTCATGTGTTCATACAAAACTTGAGTCTTAAACTGTTTATGAACTTTAGTCGCGCAGTATCCCATGTGTTGAGGACGTAGACTTGGCTGTTTATTTGTATGTGTGGATCATTAACCGTATGGACGGTCTATTCCGCAGTTTTCATGGTACCATTAGATGAACACGGGAGAACATTCGTTTATGATTTTCTCTTTTGTTTACACATGCACAGTTAGTCTTGTTTGTGAGCTCAATTGTGAGCACTGGCAGTCTTGTCTCTTAGAGTTGGTCCCGATCAGATTACACCCTTGTTGAAAACCAGACATACACATGTTGCGCGCAGATTTATTGTTATCTATGTATTGTATTAAACTTGATTTCTCACCAACACGCAAGTGTTTGACGTTTATTTTAACACATGTTCAGGTTTGCAGTAGCTGTTTTGGAGCTTGTGGACACGTAGGACGTTTTTACTTTTGGACCTAGAATTAAAATGTATCAGGACAAGTTAATGATGTTTGAATGTTATAATTTATAATATATTGATTTATGTTTGATTTATGTTCTTTATTTTCCCCGCTGCGCGTGCGCGATAAAATGTGTATTAATAAATATTGACACCAATAGTGTCACGAGTAATGAAACAATATGTGGCGCCCCGATGTATAATCCGCCTTTGGTCGGGGTGTTACAGATTGGTATCAGAGCTCGTTGACTTTAGGATAGGTGGATAGACGTAACGGCCTAGAATACCTAAGAGTCCCTTCTCGCGCATGAGAGAAATCTCATGTTTGCGCGCTTATTGTTAATTACTCGTTATTTATGAATATGCTCGCACTTGCGCAGTATATGATTTTATGTTCTATTTCGCGATATTTCGATTTTGGTTGAATTTCGATTTTTATTGATTTTACTTACATATTCGTTTGTGGGATTTGAAAATCCGAAAAGTCATGGTGATACATGAATAGTTGATTTTCAATTTCCATTTACGATTATGTTCTGAGGTTGGAGACTTGAAAAGTCATGGTGATACATGAATTGTCAACCTCCAATACTCATTTTCTTGTATATTTTATATCGAAGATTGGAAAGTCATGGTGATACATGAATCGTCAATCTCCAATACTCGTTTACTCGTATATTTTAAATTGGGAATTCGGAAAGTCATGGTGATGCATGAATTGTCGATTTCTGATTCGAATTTGTTACCTTTATTAAGTCTGCATATTGGGTCATTTATTTTACTTTAACTTTTGATAGCATCTAACTCCGTGAAACCAAGCTTTATAAAGTTATACTGTGCGATAAAACCAAGATATTAACTAAAATTAAAACTTTTATAGAATGCCTCCGCTATCTCGCCGATTTCAGAGAAGAGAAGCCTCGCGCATGCGTAGACAGCAACGTTCCCAGGAAATGGCCGCCGCAATAGCCCAAGCTTTGAGCCAAAACAATACCAACACCTCGAGTTATAACATTAAGACATTTAATGCGGGTAACCCTCCAAAGTTCACAGGTCTCGAAGGAGCCACCGTGATGCTCCAGTGGCTCGAGAAGATAGAAAACACTTTCCTTCACACCCAATGCCCCTCAGACAGACGAACCCTATATGCTTCCAGTGTCCTGGAATCCAGAGCGCTTACATGGTGGAATGGAGTAGCCCATGCGCGTGGCGCAGAGGCTGCTTCTAGCATGACATGGGAGGAATTCAAGGAAATTCTTACGCGAGAATTCTGCCCTCCCAACGAAGTTAAGCGCCTGGAGGAAGAATTTTGGAACTTGAAGCAGTACAGCGGTGAAGCGCGCGAGTACGCGACGCGCTTCCATGAACTAAGCCTGCTTGTCCCTCACCTTGTTACCCCTTCCCGCCGAGCCATAGAGAAATTCCTTGGGGGTCTCCCCATGGAAATTCAAGATTCTGTATGGGCCAGAAACCCAGTTACCCTCTCTGACGCCATCGAGTTGGCCGCTGTGCTTAGCGACAACCATGTCAGAGCAGGAACCCTGTTCCTGCGGGGAACTGAGAAGACCAAAACCACCAAAACTGTCCCTGAACCCGCAGAAACCAAACCAGAACCCTCAAACCGTAACAACCTCAAGCGCAGGCGCAAGGCCTATGCGCTTACCAACCCGCCCATTGTCCAGCAACCCGTTTACCAACCCCCAGTTTACGCGCCTAACCCACTGTCAACCTACCCAGCACCTCCTGCAGTCCATAACTATGCCTTAACCAATCCAGCACTCCCTGCCCCGCCAACTAAGAAACCTTACACAGGAAACCATCCCTTTTGCCCAACCTGTAGATTTCACCACCCAACCCAAACCCCGTGTCGACTTTGTAACCGATGTGGCCGTACTGGTCACACTGCTGAAAACTGTAGAGTCCTTCCCGCCAATCCAATTGCGCCAACACCACCAGTCTACCCGCAGAACCCACAATCAATCTACCAAAACCCACGACCCAGATCGTGCTTTAACTGCGGTGATCCCAGTCATTTCCGGAACGCGTGCCCAAGACTACAAGTTCAGATTACGCAAGCGAATCCGGTGAACCAGATTTCGAACCAAGTGACGCGTGGACGAGCTTTTAACATAACCGCGCACCAAGCGCAAGCGAATAATGACGTAGTTAATGGTACATTTTTACTTAACGGATTTTATGCTTCTGTACTTTTTGATACTGGCGCCGATCGAAGCTTTATCTCTCGCGCCTTCGAGCAGAAGCTTGCGCGACCGCGCAACGATTTAAAAGAAGATTTTTCAGTTGAATTGGCTAATGGTGAAATTATTTTAATTAACTCAGTGATTAAAGATTGTACGCTTAATCTTAACGAAAACGATTTTCTGATCGACCTCATCCCTATGCCTCTTGGAAGCTTTGATGTTATTATTGGTATGGACTGGCTCTCGCATAATCGCGCCGAAGTTATTTGCGCCAAGAAATTGATTCGCCTACCTCGAGAAAATGGTGATCTTTACATTTACGGCGAAAAACCCTCCAGTGGTCTTAAACTTATGTCTTGCGCCGAAGCCCAAAGGCTCATGCGGAAGAAGTATATTGCATTCCTAGCCCATGTGGTTAAGCCTGCTGAAGAGAAGAAGCTTCGCGATATCCCTGTTGTGCGTGATTTCCCTGAAGTTTTTCCTGATGATCTTCCTGGTATCCCTCCCGCTCGTGAAGTCGAGTTCCGTATTGATCTTGTCCCTGGTGCTTCCCCCGTAGCTAAATCTCCTTATCGTCTTGCACCCGCTGAGATGCAAGAATTGGCCAGCCAACTTCAAGAGTTGACTGCTAAAGGATTCATTCGCCCTAGCTCTTCGCCCTGGGGTGCTCCGGTGTTGTTCGTTAAAAAGAAAGATGGATCGTTTCGCATGTGTATTGATTACCGCGAGTTGAACAAACTCACCATTAAAAACCGGTATCCCTTACCACGTATTGACGACCTCTTTGATCAACTCCAAGGTGCCTCTTGTTTCTCGAAGATTGATCTCCGCTCTGGCTATCACCAGTTGCGCATCCGCGATGAAGATGTGCCGAAGACTGCTTTTCGAACTCGTTATGGCCATTTTGAATTCTTGGTCATGTCCTTCGGTCTAACCAACGCACCCGCCGTTTTCATGGATCTAATGAATCGGGTGTGTAGGCCTTTCTTGGATAAATTCGTGATCGTGTTTATCGATGATGTTCTGGTGTATTCTAAGACCAAGGCCGAGCATGAGCAACATCTTCGGTTGGTGTTGCAGAAGCTTCGAACCGAGCAGCTCTATGCTAAGCTTTCCAAGTGTGAATTCTGGTCTGATGAAGTACAGTTTCTTGGTCATGTTGTAAACAAGATGGGTATTCATGTCGACCCATCCAAGATTGAAGCAATCAAGAACTGGATTACGCCATCCTCTCCTTCTGAGATCCGTTCCTTTCTAGGCTTAGCTGGTTATTACCGGCGCTTTATTTCGAACTTCTCGAAGATCGCTTTGCCTTTAACAGCTCTGACGCACAAAGGCAAACCGTATATTTGGGGCTCGAAGCAAGAAGAAGCCTTTCTAACGCTCAAGCGTTTGTTGTGTGAAGCTCCTGTTCTTGCGCTACCTGAGGGTAATGATGATTTTGTCGTGTATTGCGATGCATCCAACCAAGGTCTCGGTTGTGTTCTTATGCAACGAGGCAAGGTTATCGCTTACGCATCAAGGCAACTCAAGGTTCATGAAAGGAATTATACAACTCACGACCTCGAGCTTGGTGCAGTTGTTTTTGCCTTAAAGATCTGGAGACACTACCTTTATGGTACTAAGTGTATCCTTTACACTGACCATAAAAGCCTTCAGCATATCTTTGATCAAAAGGAACTTAACATGAGGCAACGCCGATGGAACGAACTCATCAGCGATTACGATTGTGAGATCCGGTATCATCCTGGTAAGGCTAATGTGGTAGCCGATGCGCTCAGCCGAAAACCCTGCCAACTTAACTGTATCTTGCCGCGCACCCAGCTTCACTTCGCGCCGATTCAAAGCAACCTTGAATCGCGTATTCGTGACGCGCAGCGCGCATCCATCAGTAATGGTAACCTTCGCGCCGAGTTAGCGTGTGGCGCGGAAGCGCACTTTGTCCCTAATCTGAGTGGAATTCTCTGCTATCTTAATCGCATCTGGATCCCTTGTGATGAGAATCTTCGCGCTGATATCCTTTGTGAAGCACACAAATCTCGGTATTCTATTCATCCCGGCGCTGATAAGATGTACAAGGATTTGCGCATAACTTATTGGTGGCCCGGTATGAAGAAGGATATTGCTGTGTTCGTAGCTAAGTGCCTGACTTGTTCTAAAGTTAAAGCTGAACACCAACGCCCATCTGGTTTGCTCGAACAACCAGAAATTCCTACGTGGAAGTGGGAAGGTATAGCAATGGACTTTATTACCAAGTTACCTTTGACAGCAAGCAAACATGATAGCATTTGGGTAATAGTGGATCGATTGACTAAATCTGCTCACTTTCTGCCCATTCGTGAAAACTACCGTGTTGAGCAACTCGCGCAGCTTTATGTCAAGGAAATTGTCTGCCGCCATGGTACTCCTTTGAGCATCATATCCGATCGCGATGGCCGTTTTATATCTCGCTTTTGGAAATCTCTCCAATCTGCGCTAGGAACTCGCTTGGACATGAGTACTGCATATCATCCTCAGACTGACGGACAGTCTGAGCGAACTATTCAAACTCTTGAGGATATGCTCCGATCTTGTGTTCTTGATTTTGGAGGTAATTGGGATTCACACCTGCCTTTGATCGAGTTCTCTTATAATAACAGCTATCATTCCAGTATTGGTATGGCCCCATTTGAAGCACTTTACGGTCGTAAGTGCCGCTCCCCGATTTGTTGGAGCGAAGTGGGAGAAGCTCAAATCACAGGACCCGAACTTGTTCAAGAGACAACCGATAAAATCGCCAAGATCCGTGATCATCTGCTGACTGCTAGAAGCCGACAGAAGAGTTACGCAGATCGCAGGCGAAAGCCTCTCGAATTTCAAGTTGGTGATCTTGTTCTCCTCAAAGTGTCGCCTTGGAAAGGTGTTGTCCGCTTTGGGAAGAAGGGTAAGCTTGCTCCTCGTTATGTTGGTCCATTCAAGATTCTCGCGCGTGTGGGAAAAGTTGCCTACAGACTTGACCTGCCGCCCGCGCTCAGTAATGTGCATCCAACGTTCCATGTATCCAATCTCAAGAAGTGTTTAGCTGACGAGAACCTTCACATTCCACTTGATGAAGTTCAAGTTGATGAATCCATGCATTTCATTGAGAAGCCTGTTGAGATTATGGATCGCGAGGTTAAGCAAACCAAGCGCAGTCGTATCCCTATCGTGAAAGTTCGCTGGGAGTCCAAGCGCGGAGCCGAGTTTACATGGGAAAGGGAAGATCAAATGAAGATCAAGTACCCGCACCTGTTCTCTGCGCAACCTACTTCGAGATAAATTTCGGGACGAAATTTCTTAAAGTAGGGGAGACTGTGACATCTGCCCTGATCCGACCCGACCCAGGTACCCGTTTCTCTGACCCGATCTCTTTCTTTTATGATTTAATATTTATTTATACTTATATTTTACTTTTAATAATAAAAATATATATTTCCTTCCCGCCTCTTTCTCTCTCTTTCTTTCCGCCGTCCCCTCCCTCTTCCTTCTCTCATTCCGCCTTCTTTTCCCTCTTGTCGCCGTCCCGCCCTTAAGCCTTGTCTCCCTCCTCTTTGCTTGTCCTTTGGTTCTTCCCGCCTAAGGATGTCTGCAGCTCCACGCGCCAGACTCCTTACATGGAAGCCTGCGTGAAGACATCTTGTTCCTGCGATGCGTGAAGAGAACTCTTCTCGCAGCGCGCTAAGAATGTATGTTCTTCCCGCAATGCGCTAAGAATGTATGTTCTTCCCGCGATGCGCTTAGAATTCTTGTTCTTCACGCAGCGCGCTAAGGAATTGTGATTCTTCCCGCAGCACGCTAAGGATTGTTGTGCCAGCCTTCGCGCTCGCGCACTCAGCCTTCTCGCGCTTAACCCTTGTATCTTCTGTTTATTCCAGCCTGTATGCTTTTGTGTTGTCTTATCTTCTGTGCTGTTGACCTAACCTATCTAATGTCTGAATAGTTACTTTCGGCGCAGCATGCGTACCAACCCCCATTGGTTGGTAGAAAAAGTGACTGACATTATCTTTTGAGATCTGCTTTTGCCATGCTTGACCAGTACCTTTATCTGATCCGCCCATGCTTTTTACTGTTCCCTGTCAGCTTTATCTTGCCCCCTGCAGCTGCCATATCTTTTGATATCTTTACTTTTCAGAACTTTTTACCGTTGATATCTTTTCTTTTACTTTTTGAGATCTTTTCCCCTTTTTCTAGGGTTTGTGTCTCCTAGGGTTTTCCTATATATAATAATAATATTTTCATAACACATCACACACAAACACTTAATCTCTCCTGTTCTCTTGCTCCTTGCTCTCTCTGCCGTCTTCCTCTCTGCCTCCGTCTTCCTCCCTGTTCTGCCCTGCTTTTCCGGTAATATATATATATATTATATAATAATTTACTTATTAATTATGCTAACTTATTATCAAGACTTAAAACAGATCGTTAAAACAATAATCTTAATTATAGGTTAACTTTGCTTGTTTAAGAGTTGATTCTTGCATATCTTTCACCGCATCGTTTATCAAGTGAGTTATCTCGTATCTAATCCCTTTTTATTTTAAATGCTTTGGGATGTTCATGTGTTCATACAAAACTTGAGTCTTAAACTGTTTATGAACTTTAGTCGCGCAGTATCCCATGTGTTGAGGACGTAGACTTGGCTGTTTATTTGTATGTGTGGATCATTAACCGTATGGACGGTCTATTCCGCAGTTTTCATGGTACCATTAGATGAACACGGGAGAACATTCGTTTATGATTTTCTCTTTTGTTTACACATGCACAGTTAGTCTTGTTTGTGAGCTCAATTGTGAGCACTGGCAGTCTTGTCTCTTAGAGTTGGTCCCGATCAGATTACACCCTTGTTGAAAACCAGACATACACATGTTGCGCGCAGATTTATTGTTATCTATGTATTGTATTAAACTTGATTTCTCACCAACACGCAAGTGTTTGACGTTTATTTTAACACATGTTCAGGTTTGCAGTAGCTGTTTTGGAGCTTGTGGACACGTAGGACGTTTTTACTTTTGGACCTAGAATTAAAATGTATCAGGACAAGTTAATGATGTTTGAATGTTATAATTTATAATATATTGATTTATGTTTGATTTATGTTCTTTATTTTCCCCGCTGCGCGTGCGCGATAAAATGTGTATTAATAAATATTGACACCAATAGTGTCACGAGTAATGAAACAATATGTGGCGCCCCGATGTATAATCCGCCTTTGGTCGGGGTGTTACAGTAGTGGACCCCCCGACCATGCCCTCCGTCGTGCCATCGGAACCAGCCTTGCAGGTGGACGGTGATTGTGTGTTGAAATGTATTAAAACCTTCCCGAAAGGTACATCTTGTGGGAGGGATGGTTTGCGGGCCCAACATATTTTAGACGCTTTCTGTGGCCAGGGGTCTCCGACCGCCTCCGGGCTCTTAAAGGCCATCACTGATGTTGTCAACTTGTGGCTTGGGGGGCTTTGTCCAAAAGTTCTAGCGGAGTTCATTGCTTCGGCACCGTTGACCCCCCTGTTGAAGCCTGACAATGGAATTAGACCCATCGCAGTGGGGGCCATTTGGAGAAGATTGGTGTCGAAAGTCGCTATGCGTAAAATAGGGAAAAAGGTGGCTGCTTATCTAGGGGATTTCCAATTCGGGGTTGGGATCCCTAATGGGGCAGAAGCGGTATTGCATAGTGCTAACAGATTTTTGAGCGTGTTTTATTCTGAAGGGTCCCTGGCTATGCTCACTGTTGATTTTTCTAACGCCTTCAACGAGGTGGATCGGACGACCCTTCTCAGGGAAGTTAGCTGCATATGTCCATCCATCTTCCCATGGGTCCAGTTTTTATATGCCCGCCCCACCCGTTTATATGCGGGGGATACTCATATCGGGGCTTTTACTAGGGTGCAGCAAGGGGACCCCCTTGGCCCTCTTCTTTTTGCGTTGGTCCTTCATCCGCTCATCCTTAGGGTGCAAGAGACCTGTTCCTTGCCCTTCCATGCTTGGTATTTAGACGATGGCACTATTATTGGTAAGGCTGAGGAGGTCGCTAGAGCGTTGGACATTATTCGCTCAGAGGGGGCATCTCTAGGGCTTAGGCTTAATATTCGAAAAACAGAGGTTTTTTGGTTGTCATGTGATGATTCTAAGAAAGTGTCGGGTTTATTCCCTGGAGAGATTAGCAGGCCTGCGATGAGAGTTAAACTCCTGGGGGGGGGGAGCGGTCAGTCGGGATGCAGGGTTTATTCGATCTTTGGCAACTAAAATAACTTTGAGGGCGGTTGAACTTATGAAACGCCTGCCGGACCTGAGGGACCCCCAAAGTGAGCTCCTTTTGTTACGCTCGTGCATGGGGGTTGCTAAGTTAGTGTTTGGGCTCCGGACCTGTCAACCAGAACATGTCAAAGAGGTTGTGTCCATCTTTGATGCGGGCCTGCGGGGGGCAATTGAAGATATTGTTATGTGTGGAGGACCGCATTTTGGGGACCTCCAGTGGAGGTTGGCTTCCTTCCTTATGCGTTGCGGAGGCTTAGGAATTTTCTCGGCTGAGGATGTCTCCTCATATGCATTTGTGGCTTCCAGGTCTCAATCGTGGAAATTGCAGGACCACGTCCTGCGAAACGCTGGTGTTATGGGGGTAGATCCTGACTACTCTTTTGCACTTGGTAATATTGGAATGACTCTCCCGAATCTTGATATAGGCGGTTTTACTGATAAGGAGACCGCCCCCAAGAAACCTCAACAAACCTTGGCGAGTGCTCTTTATGGTAAACACGTACATGATTTGGAGAAGCGATTCGATATGACCCCGAGACAAAAGGCAGTTTTAGCTTGTCTCATGGGGGCTCATGCCCAGGATTTTTTGACTGTTGTGCCCATTGAAGGTCTTGGGCAACGGATGTCGGCAGTTGAATACAGAGCCATCCTTAAATATCGGCTTATGATTCCCCTTTTTCCTCCAGATGAATTATGCCCCATTTGTAAAAAAGCGTGTTTGGATAGATTCGGTGAGCATGCCCTCCACTGTAAGGAATTTCCGGGATTCAAGTATTGTCATGACTGGGTTAGATGTGTTATGGGATGTGCTTAGACGTGCCGGGATCTCAGCCAAGAAAGAGGCACCTGTTAACTTTTTGACTGATCCGTGTGAGGGAAGATCTACCCTGCGCCCTGCAGATGTTCTTGTGTTTGGCTGGGCAGGGGGTAAGCATGTGTGTGTTGACCTCACGGGGGTGGTTTCCCCGTTGGTGGGGCTGAGAGACAGTGGCTTCGTATCGGGACAGGCGGTTTTGAGAGCGGAGTCTAGGAAGGTTGCTAAGCATGAGACATCGTGTTTGGAGAATTAGCACGTGTTCATTCCATTTTCCTTCGACACTTTTGGATCCCTAGCTCCCGAGGCGGTTCGCTTCTTGGAGCGGGTGCAAAAGGTGGTCCACAGTGACTCGCAGAGCCCGAGGAACCAAGGATTTATATTTAATAGAATAGGCTTTGCGATTCAAAAGGGGATAGCGGCGCAGCTTGTTGCTCGCTTACCCATTATCCAGATGTAGTTCGGTTTGTGTTATATATATAAGGATCAATATTTTCTCAAAAAAAAAAAAAAAAACCATTCACTCTTTAATATATAAAAACACAAAATTGGACCCACCCCGATCCATTTTTTTTTCTAGTTCGAGCTACACTCCAAAACTGGATGCGGTTGATCTACTTAATCACATGATGCAAGCGCACAAGTGTGTCCGTTGATCTGCTTAATCTCATGGTGTTTATCCATTTGAAGAATGAATGCAATAGAAATTGAAGTCTATAAATGACAAACTACGGAAAAATGGAGAGAAGAAGAGGGAGGCGAATGGACATGCAAATCACCATGGTTAGCAGGTTCACAAAGGTAGACACGCGAAGAAGACGGAGGCACGCAATCAGCATGACAGAACAAGGAAGATCGAGACGACCAATATCTATGTCTCGAACCTTCCTGACAGGACCGATGAATCGTCACTTAAGAAGAAGTTCGGAGACTTGGTGTCAGTGTATGTAGCGAAGAAAAGAGACAAACTTGGGAATTTTTTTGGCTTTTTGCGTTTCTTAAACGTGAAGGACAAAGATTCTCTCGTTAACTCTATGAAGAATGTGTCGATTGGTGGTGCTAGAATTGGGGTTAATCTCGCTTTGTATAACAAATGGGCGGTTAACCATGCCAAGGAAACAACAGAAAGCTGAAGGGAAGGTCAAGATAAGATTATAAGGAGGCTATCAAGGGCAAGTTGGTGCCTCTTCTTCCAATTCATTGAATATGGAGACACTTGAACAAAACAATTTACAACACCAACCTCAATCTCAACCTCTGGTCCCTGAGGAACGAAAACCAGAATGGAAAGTCGGTGGATGATGAGATATTATCCACTATGGAAGTAGGCATCGAGGTTGGTGTTGACCTACAGAACCATGATTATCAGGTGAGGTGTTATGTTCCGGTTTCAAATGATTTTTTTATCAATTAATATTCGAGGTATGGGCGATTCCTCTAAGCCCGGTTGGATTAATGATATCAAACGCAAGCATAAGATCGGTTTTATGGGTTTCCAAGAGTCTCAATTCTCTAATGTTACCGGTATTAACCTTGCGGCGTACTCCATTTGAGTTCGATTTTGTGGATGCGACGGGGAGGTCAGGAGGGTTGGTCTCTCTTTGGGACCATAAACTCTTTTTTAAATCTTATGATTTGAAGGACAGGTACTTTTTACTCACAAGTGGGACTCTTAAGGGGTCAGGCAAGTTGATCAATATTTTAAACCTGTACGCACCTCAAAGCCTCACGGCTAAGAGACAACTTTGGTCTATTCTTGAAGATATTATAAATTCGCGAGAAGGGATGGGGGTTGTTTTTGGGGATTTTAATGCTGTTAGAACACCAGAAGATAGAAAGCACTGCGCCTTTAGTTCTGTTGAGGCTCGGGATTTTAATGAATTTATCTCAAATGCCAATCTTGCGGAATTCGCCATGATAGGAAGACGATTTACTTGTGCAAAAAAGAATGGGGCTAAACTGAGCAAGCTAGATCGTTTTCTGGTTTGCCCGAACTTTGTAGAGTTCTGGTCGGATGCTTGTCTGACTGCTCTTCCATGTTATCTTTCGGACCACTCGACATTGATTTTGTCATACGAGCCAATGGATTTTGGCCCGGTCCCATTTAGGTTCTTCGATTCTTGGCTCGACAAGCCTGGGCTTGAGCTGATTTTGAAGCAAGCTTCCGACTCTTTTACTTTCTCCAGGAACCCAGATTCGTTTTTGGTTGAAAAACTAAAACTTTTTAAACGAGTCATTAAAGATTGGATTGGCAAGTCGAGGATAAAGAAGAGGAGCTTATTGAGTGCCTGACTAACGAATTATTCAGTCTGGATGAGTCCTTAGAATCCACTCCTTTATCTGAAGAAGAGCAATGGATTCATGAAGAATGTATGGCTCGATTGAGTGAACTTAATTCGCAAAAGGTAAAAGACGCAAAGCAAAAGTCTCGGGTGAAATGGGCCTCGTTTGGCGATGATAATTCTGCCTAATTTCATGGGATAATTAAGGCCAAGAATCTAAAAAACAAATTTCATGGTCTAAATCTAAACGGGGTTTGGTGCAATAATCCTAAATTGGTTAAAAGAGAGGCGCTAAAATTTTTCTCCAACCGTTTCAAAGAGACTGACATGATAGGCCCAGGTTGAACTACTACACCGAGATAAAGAAAATATCTCGGTTACTTGCACCGAGATAAAGTCGGCTGTGTGGGGTTGTGGGATTGACCGGGCCCCGGGGCCGGATGGCTTTAATTTTAGGTTCATAAAACACTTCTCGGATTTTTGTAATGCGGTGAAATTGTTTTTTAGCTCAGAGAGGTTGTCTCCAGGGTGTGGGGCCTCTTTTATTTCTCTAATTCCTAAATGCCCCGATCCTTCCGATTTTAATGATTTCCGGCCTATCAACCTCATTGGATCTTTAAGTAAAGTCATTTCCAAAGTCTTTGCTAATCGATTAAAAGTTTCAATAAAGGGTGCAGATGGGTTCGGGGTATTCTATCATCGGCTCGGTCCTCTGTTTTGGTTAACAGGTCGCCGACCTTTGAGTTTCAATACTCTAGGGGTCCTCTATCCCCGTTCCTCTTTATTATAGGTATGGAAGCCCTCTCGTGTGCATTTGACAAAGGAATTTTTCAAGGGATCCAACTCCCGAACAAGGGTCTAATCCTTTCACATTTATTTTACGCGGACGATGCTCTTGTTATTGGCATGTGGTCTCAAGCGAATGTTCAAAACATAGGCAGTCTGTTACGGTGTTTTTATTTGGATTCGTTGGCGGGTTTTCTTGGTTGCACCCCTGCTTCGATGCCATTTAAGTATCTTGGTTTATTGGTGGGTGCTAATATGAAAAGAATTTCCAGTTGGGATATAATCTTGGATACGTTTGAAGCACGTCTGTCTGAATGGAAGTCCTCAATATTGTCAGTAGGGGGTCGTCTCACCTTGCTGAAATCGGTTATGGAATCTCTTCCAAATTATTTTTTCTCGCTCTACAAAGTACCGATTAAAATTATCGATCGGCTTGAAGCAAAACGAAGGAAGTTTTTTTGGGGTGAAAACTCGGAAAATAATAAAATATGTTGGGTTAGTTGGAATAGAATCACCACTCCGATTGAGGCTGGTGGTTTGGGGCTCACTCCCTTAAGAGACGCGAATATCGCGCTTCTTACGAAGTGGTGGTGGAGGTTTAAAATTGAGCCAAACGCGTTATGGCATAAAGTAATTTGTGCTTTACATGAGTCGAGACGTACGTGGCCTGTTTTACCTCATTCTAAACGTTTAACTGGCGTTTGGCACTCGATAGCAACTTTGGAGAATCATCTCGCATTATCAAATTTGAAGATGTAAAACTTGTTAAAGGGTAAAATTGGAAATGGGGAGAGTATTCGATTCTGGTTAGACGTTTGGATATTGTTCCAACCTCTCAAAGACTAGTTTCTAAACTTGTTTATTAATGAGAAACATAAAAACAAGTTAGTCGCGGAGTGCTTCGATGGGCAGCAACACGTGTGGGTTTGGAATTGGAAGAGGAGAAATCTGACTCACTTAGAGGCTGCTGAATTTGCAGACCTGTGTAACCTTCTATTGCAAGTGAAGTTGGGACATAATAAGGATGATTGGCTTTGGAGTGCAGACCCATTCGGAAGGTTTACGGTTGCCTCTATGAAGAAAGTATTGTTTAACTCATACGGGTCCTTAGCTCCTTTCGTTATGTCTTGGAATAATTGGGTGCCAAAGAAAGTAAATATATTTGCGTGGAAGGCGGAAATGGATAGGTTGGCGACTAGTGAAGCTCTTTTGGCCCGTTCTATTCATGTAAGTTCGAGTTCTTGCAGCTTGTGCGGCGAGGGATTTGAAACTTCCGGCCACCTCCTTATTTCATGTTCTCTTACAACCTCGGTTTGGAACGCGATAAGTGCATGGTGCCGTATTCCCCCGATTTATGCATTTTCTGTTCGGGATTTACTCACTCTACATCTTTCGACACCGCTTGATAATAAAAAGAGAAAAATCTTGTTCGGAATTATTTTAACGACTTGTTGGTGCATCTGGAAGGCGAGGAACGAAGCTATATTCAACGAAAAGTCATACAAGCCCCCCCGAAGTGTTGGAGATGATCAAGTCTTTAGCTTTTCTATGGATTAAAAATAGGTCTCCTTTCAAATCTTTGTCTTGGAAAAATTGGTGTAACTTTTCGTTTTAGTCTTGTATGTTGTTTTCGCCTCTAGCGTCTTGCTAGATGTGCATTTTTATTGAAAGTTGCTATTCAAAAAAAAGGAACTAAGTCAATGAAGCACATTTGATTTAAAATGGTTAAATCCTAACTCATACGGAGTATTACTAATTAATCATTTTGTAAATAAATCAAGACAGGCCATCCAGAGGCCGGATACAAGAATACGGCCGGCATATCGTGTATACATGTACACGATAAAATAGGAACACGAAAAGATACGAACATAAAAAATATGTATACATGTACACGACACGAAAACTAATCATTTATCATATGTATAAAACACGTCCAAACACGAAGTGAACCCATTAATACCATATATGAAAGATAAGACTTGTTTATATTTTCTAATAAACAAATTATTAAATAAACTTAGAAAAAATTACAAATTTTGTCCTTTTGAATATAGAAAATTATGGATTGGGTCCTTTACGAAAATGAGTTTCAGTCTTTATCTTTTATTTAGATAATTGCCTTGGTTTTAGTCCTTTACACCAACGAATGTAAAGTTTTTCAGTTAAGTCTCTTTTAACAATTTGAAGGACTATTTGTGTAATAACTAAAAAGATTTGATTCTCTAACTCAAACATCTCACATCTACATTTCAATCCTAAAATCCAACCACCTCCATTTCCACCGCCACCCACTCCTTCATTGACCTCCACCACAATAAAGATTAAGTTCTGGAAATATGTCACCATCGTCGTCTTTTAACCCAGCTTACCGCCTTTGAATGGATGGACGAACTACACACAACTGTTGTCATCACCATCGTCTGAAAACAACCATCACCACCATCGTCATTTTCTTGTCGGCGGCCCCAGCGCCTACCTTCGCCGCCGTCGCTGCAATCCTTAAGTTGTCTTCACTGATCTCGTTGTTTGTCTTCTCTCGTTGCCACATTTTTCAGGTACAAGCCACCATCATGGTGTTGTTGCCTAATTCTCTGAACCCTAAAAATATATAAGTTTCTATACCTATAAATCAAATATGTTCTAATGTATTTCATGGAATTAGGGCATAGATCTCATTGTTGGTGGAAGTGTGGAACGCTCCTTGATCCTACAATATCTACCTCAAGATCCTCTCAAGGTTATTGATGTGCTTGCTTCATTTTCTTCTTAGATTTACGGAATTTTGTAAAAGTTGTATGAAATTTGGAGTTGGTGGTGTTTGGAATGAAAAGATTGTGGAAAAAATAGATTTACGGAATTTTAATTTCTTACTTATCATAACTGAATAGGGGAACCAAATCTTTTTAGTTATTAACAAATAGTCCTTCAATTTGTTAAAAGACTATAATGCCCTCATGTGCAAGGCACATGACATGATTTAACTGAAAAACTTAACATTCGTTAGTGTAAAGGACTAAAACCGAGGCAAATATCCAAATAAAGGATAAAGACTGAAACTCATTTTCGTAAAGGACCCAATCCATAATTTTTTATATTCAAGAGACAAAATTTGTAATTTTTTCTTAAACATAAACAGGTGCGTATAGCTGCACTCGATTCAGAAGAGGGTTCGAATCGGGTACCTTAAGAGGCAACTGGTTGTGAGTATAAAAGAATAAAGGTTAAGTAGTTAGGGTGCAATACATATTATATTACTATATTTCTAGTTATAAAAAAAACTAATCAATTACTAACATGTGCTTAGCATGTAAACGAATATTTTACCTGTATAGACACGAAAATTAACAAGTTAATTCGTGTCTCCCTGTTTAGTACACAAAACATGTTAAGGCCATACACAATACTTCTTATAGTCGTGTATTCATGTACGTGTCTAAATTGTCATCCTTATACAAGAATCTATTTAGAGGACTACAACACCATATTACGTGTTGGGAAACCATAAAAAATAGAAACTACACATCATGCATTCCAATCTATTAAAGTTATTAATGAAAAGAAATTGAATTGAAACCATCTTTTCTAACAATTGCTAGGTTCGTTTAGGGAAAGACGAGATTTTGCTTAATTTGTGTCGAGGATGATGGTATAGTAACACTGCTCACACAGCTTAAGCCAAGGTGAGTTTGTTATTTGGCTTGTGTAATATGTTTATATCCAGTATTTGATTTGATTGTTATATCCAATCATATATGATCAACGTTCTCATATGAGATTAGGGAAAAACTCATTTTCACATCTACTATTATAATAAATAAAAACAAGATTGTGTCACATGACACATATTTGGACAATCTATGCCACTTGGCAATTTTATGTTAATTAATCATTAAAATTAATTTTGTGTACTTAGAAAAAAAACCAAAATTGCTATAATTAATTTTGTTTCCATATTTGTTGGCCTTCCTCTACAATCACATGCATCCATGGATCTAAGTATCTATTCAGTGATTGGTGTAAAAAAAACTATTTTTATGCCTCCTTGATTACATTGCCTGTTAGCGAATTATCGGAATTGGATCCCGATTGACGTTGAAATATCATCAGACTCTGGCCCTAATTAATAGTCTTGTCCGCTTCTTCAAATTATTACAATACCTAGGTATCTATATTATAATACTTGCTTTTGTATGTTTACATATTTCACTAATACATTAAAGTCTGAATTATTAGATTAATCTACGTAGCTTTAGTATATTGATAATGCCTTGAATTATTTTTTGAGTTTTATCTTATTTTTGAAGGTTTATAATTCGTACGTTTTGGAACTGTGTACTTTTAAAACTTGGAGAAACTTTAATTTAAAATCGTAGATGAAGGATTTGGGGAAATTTAATTATCATCATAAAGTAATATGATATATTTTCTTATGTTATTCTACAACTTTATGATCAATTAGACTATCTCATATTTGTTTTGTCTGCTCTTTGTTTAGTCTTTTACAACTTCATGATCCACTTCATAGTACGTGCATACAATCATATATTGCATAGGGTAAACCTATTTACAAATAGATTGTTTACACTTAGACAATTATTTCAGGTTTGAAAATGTGTTGATTTGAGATCTAAATTAGCTGGTTTGTATTTGCTTGAGAAATCAACACAATTTATATACTTTTCTATGATGAAGTTACACTGATTAGTTCATATTAAAAAATGGTATTGCAGTTTAGTTTTGCTAACTGATTATACCGAAAACCAAACTCAGCTTAAACTTACTAAATTTGGTTCGTTTTTTGTTTATCAACGAATCTATTTGGTTCGTAACCTGTGAATTCGGTTATTTTGTTTTAACGTTTGTTAAACTTTTTGTATGCCTCTTATCTCATTTTAGATTATTTGAATTGTTTTCTGTATGGTTTGAATAAAATATAAAGAGAGAATCATTTTAATAGTTAGCTAAAAAAAACATACAAATTAACTATAATTAGTTGACCGAAGAAAAAACTATTAAAAAATATAATAGGTTGGTTGAATAAAAATAAAAGAAAAATGAGTTACAATAGACTATAAAAAAACTCATTTTGATTAATAGTTTTAGAATCAACTATTTTAATAAATACTTTTTCCTCTCACTTTATTTTTAGAAAATACAAACTCACTTTTAGTCTCAATTTTAGAAAATATCAAAGATCACATTTTTATTTCAAGAACAAGCTTTATACTATCATATAAAATAATTTTGTTTCAATTTTAAAGGAGGCAGCTTCCGCTTGGTATTTGTTTTGTAATGGCGGTAAACAATCACTTTCGAGTGTTGGTATATTTCTTAGATAGCCAATTTTTTGTCATGGTCAATTGTGTGTTGCGCTATCTAGATTAAAAACCAGAGATACGCTGAAAGTACTAATTTTTTATGAAGATGGTAAACTTTCAAATAAGACTACAAATATTGTACATAAAGAAATTTTTTTATGGAAAACCCGAACCGGTTCCAAACCGGTTTTTTCACACCGGGTTGTAAAATGGCACCGGTTCCAATCAAGAACCGGTTCGGTTCCGGACCCGAACTGATGCCCAGATATGCGAACTTTTAAGAACCGGGTAGGGTATGAACCGGAACCGGTTTTTACGTAAAAACCGGTTCCACCGGTTTTTTTTGAAATTTAAATATTAGAGCCGTTAGGAACTGGTTCCAACGGCTATATAGCCGTTTTTGACCATTGGAACCGGTTTTTTAACTATAAATAGGTTATTTTCTTACTATAAATAGCAAGGTTTGTTTGTTTACTTGTTAAACCACTTCCAAAACTATAAAACACACTCCAAACCACAATTATTCTTAAACCGACAACAAATGGCAACCAATGATGACGTTGTTATGGTGATCGAAACAACAAGATGCCCCGATGTTTGGGTTCATTACGATTTGTGTCTCATGACCGACTCACATGAGTTGGCACGTTGCAAATATTGCTCGAAGTTTCTTAAAGCAGGGTCCAACTCGACATTACGAAAACATACGAATAAGTATTGTCGAGAGAAAAGAAGATTGGAAGCTAAAAAAACGGAAGTGGGAGAGTCGTCCGGCTCTACAACCCAAAAATAAGTATTCCCGGATTAAAACGACGGACTTTGTTTTTTATGTTTTAGTTGTTATGTTTAGTATCGTTTATGTTTTAATAATGTTTGTAATAGTTAGTTTTTAAATATAGGAAACAAGTTATATATATAGGTTTGTAATAGTTAGTTTTTAATGGAAGCAAGTTATATATAGGTTTGGGCATCAAAAACCGGTTCCAACGGCTATATTACCGTTGGAACCGGTTCCAACGGATCTATTGTCTCAAAAACCGGTTCCAACGGCTATATTACCGTTGGAACCGGTTCCAACGGCTAATTGGTGTCTAAAAAACCGGTTCCAACGGCTATATTACCGTTGGAACTGGTTCCAACGGCTAGTTTGACTTTTGTTTGACCCTTCAAAAAAACCCGTCAGAACCGGTTTTTCCGGGTACGAACCGAACCGGTTCCAATTAAGAACCGGGTAGGAACCGGGTTGGAACTGGTACTGACATACAAATAGGAGAACCGGGTACGATTTTCGGGTACAAAAATACCCAAACCGGGTATTGTTCCAACCGGGTTGGAACTGGAACCGGTTCCGGTTCGGTTCCACCAGTTAGGTTCCGGAACCGGTTTTTTTGTGCACGTCTAGCACGAGCTACTGTTATTGGGTCGGCCTAAAAGCCCAACAGTTAGGTCTAATCCTTAGGTTTTAGTTATTTAAGCCTAACAAAGTTTGATTACAATTGACAGCAAGTAAGAATCAAAACATTATTCACGAGCCGAGTCGTACTGAGCGTAGGTTTGCTCGTTGCTTGACTCGATTACAACCGAATGGCTTAAATTCGAACCGAGCCAAAATAGAATCGAGCATTTTTCGATCGAACATCGAGCGATATCGAACATTATTTATATCTTTTTCACTCTAAAATTTTCAATAAGAAAGAAGTTCGAATGTGGTAAATAATATATTTTGTAAACAAATTAATAGTTTATTGATTAATGTGTAATGAGTTGTAAATTTTTAGGAGAAAGAAGTTTAAACAATCCTTATTATTTAGAAAACTTGAATGAAACTAATGAAACTATAAATTGACAAAATAGAAAATTTAAAAGGGTTTAAAAAATTGTATACTTATATTTCATGTGTGTAGTCTATATATTTATAAATTTGTTCATATATAAATATATATAAAATAAATTAAAAATATTCGAGTCGACCGACCCGAGCAGATCTTTGCTCGTTGCTTGGCTCTTTTAAAACAGAACCGAGCATAGCGGGTCGTTTACAATCGAGCGATATAACGAGCGAGTTTTTTCCAAGCAATTTCTGACCGAGCGCCGATCAAGTTCGAGTGACAACCGGTTTGGACGACCCTACAAAACATACACCAAACTTAACTTTTATCACCTGCCCTCTCAAACACATAGAAACTACGATCACACACCGAGAGATGAGCGCCAATTTGACCAGCATAAAACATGCAGATTTGATCTATGGCTTATCCACATGAATATATTTGATTCAATCTCCTCGATAATCTTGAAACATGAAATTCAACTATTTTTTAAAGAGGTCTGCCACCACTTAAGCAATTTACACACCATTCCCCCATCTAATCATAGGCTTCATACGCAACGTATGCTGGCATACGCAACGTATAGAATAATAACTTAAGTTAGTCAAATCAAGGAAGCCATACGATCATATGGAAAACCATACGAGTCATATGCTATAGAAACTATACGAGCCATATTCTTTTGTATACAGTTCATATTATATGGAAGACGAGACGTATAAAATTTCATACGAAGCATGTAAATCTAACATAAACATATGAACTATATAAGAAAGAATTCAAATCGTATGCATGTAGGTGTTTGAAAAATCATGAAAAGTAATCTATACGAATTGTATAGGAAATAATACGAAACGTATGACGAATAATCTTTAAAATTGTACAATTACTTTGGCAAGAAGCGTGAAACGTGTTTCAACATTTAATCCATCAATCTTTCACTGATATTTATGTAATCGATTCTTTGACCATATTGTAAGACGAATATTAGGTATAAAAAGAATCTCTCAACCATATAAATTGTGTGATCTCATAGGGTTTTTTACCCACTTACTTCTTTGAACGAGATAAATCTAACAATGAAGTCTGTGTATGTTTTACTCACTTCTTTCTCCCCTTCATCCCTTCCAAATGTTGTTAAAAATATTACCAACCTGAATTTATTTTTCCAACCACATTGATAAATTTCGTTGATGAAATGCATAATTTTGAAGAAAGTTTTGTGGAATCCGGTGAATCTTTCGCCACCGTTTTTGTGGAATCTGGTCATTTTTTCCCAACCGAACAGGTATAGGTTTTCTATTCATATTTGCATTACTTTATCCTGTTATTAACAAAAATGAATCTTATTTTAGGTGTTTATGTGTTTCGATGAGTTGAAGAAATGAGCGTACAACACCGAACTTAACAATGACTACGTGATAGTGACCCAAAGGTCTAAGACAAATGTTGCTGGCGACAAGAACAAGGTGTTTCTTAGATGTGATCGTGGTGGTGTATACAAGGGGAAGGCAACTGTCAGACTCGTTGGTGGTACCAAGAAAATCAACTGTCCATTTCAGTTGATTGCAAAGTACCACAAAGAGGAAGATGGTTGGAAACTAAAAGTTGTGTGTGGTACACATAATCATCCGCCTACTATATATATGGAAGGTCATGAATTTGCAAAGAGGTTGAACCCTGCGCAAAAAGTTTTGGTTAAGGATCTGACAAACCAGAACGTGGATCCCCAAAACATTATATCAATAATAAGAAAGCATGACCCTCGTTGTGCGTCTACGGTAAAAAACGTATGCAACGAACAACAAAGGCAACGAGTATCCCTCCACGGTAATAAGTTTCCGATGCAGGTTCTTTTCACACTCCTGGCTAATGCTGGTTACCTTCAAGAGCATGAGGTAAATGAATCCACTCACAAGTTGGAGAGGCTATTCTCGTTCATGAATTAGCGTTCCCGATTTGGCATGCATTCCCGCATGTGTTGTTCATAGATGCAACATACAAGACAAATAGGTACGGTTTACCATTTGTTGAGATTGTAGGTGTAACTTCTACCCGTAAAACTTTTGTGTAGCTTTCGCTTTTATAAGTGACGAAACAGAAGATAGTTACACGTGGGTCTTAAGCCAACTAAAAAGGACGTTGGACAAGTGTATGCAGCCACGTGTCATACTAACAGACAGGGAGTAGCTTTGATTAATGCATGCCAACGGCAATTCCCAGAAGCTGAAATGTTACTGTGTCGATTTCACATATATCAAAATATTACCAAGCACCACAATCAAAGTTTTCCACTTGAAGACTGGGAGGTATTCTTCCGTAAGTGGAGAGTGTTACTCAATTCTCCCACCAAGGAGTCGTACCTTTACCATTGCCAGCGACTTGAAGAAAAGTACTCTTCAAGCCACCCAAGTAAGTATTAATTCTATTCACCGTGTTGTTTACATGATACTATTAATTGAGGCGTGACCAATTGTGCTTACAATTACAGGACTATTTCCTTACTTGTATGATACATGGTTAAAGCCTAGCAAAGAAAAATTTGTGTCTGCATGGTGAGATAAACATCTCAATTTTGGTAATCATACAACCAACCGAGTGGAAAGTCAACATTCTTTGTTAAAGAGACATTTGAGAAACTCCAAATCTACTTTAGAAAAGTTTCTGATAATCATTGATCGCATGGTGAAGTTGCAAGTCGCTAATATAAAATCAACCTTTGAACATAGCCAAATCATTCTACATCATCATCATAAGCGTCCAATCTTTAGTCTATTGCTATGAAAGATTTCTAGAGATGCTTTAGATTTAACATTTACAGAAGTTGGTCGGGTAAATGCTTTGCATGGGAGACCATGTGGTTGTTTGAAGTGGTCGGGTTGGGGTCTGTCGTGTGCTTGTTTTATAAATGATTGTATGAATAATGGAGTACCGATTCCCCTACATTCCGTAAATACGTTCTGGATGAAGCTTGATCTTGTTCCGTCACTTGCTCCTCTGGATAATGATACATGCATTGATGATGTACTCGACACATTGAAGCACCGATATAACGTTCCCCCCAAAGTCCAGCAGAAGAGTTGGATGAATAAAATAGGAGCCTTGTGGAACCACGATGAAACGATCATCGAAGAGCCAAAAATTTTAACCAATACTCGTGGTCGACCTACAAAGGCTCAACAAAAGAAGAAACAAAATCTTGCAAAACATGGTTCGGTTGTGGTCCCCGATGAGCCCCCAATTCACAGTTCATATGTGAACACACAAGATATTGATGACATTCAATATCCTGCAAGACACGGTTCGTATGTGACCACACATGATACTGATTACATTCAAGATCCTGCAAGGCACAGTTCATACGTGAATACACATGATACAGATTACATTCAAGATCCTGCAAGGCACAGTTCATACGTGAACACACATGATACAGATTACATTCAAGATCCTTCAAGGCGCAGTTCATACGTGAACACACATGATACAGATTACATTCAAGATCCTACAAGGCACAGTTCCTACGTGAACACACATGATACAGATTACATTCAAGATACTACAAGGCACAGTTCTTTCATGCACATGGTTTTATCTTCTTCTCAATAGGATCAAGGGGGTGATTTTACAAATTCCATACAAGTATTACTCAAATGCTGGTGGCCCTAGTGCATTCGGGTATGAAGAGGCTTGTACACAGAGTTCATTTGGCCACAATCGGGATAATACGACTGTACCGACCTACGATTTTATGGGTTTATCCCAAAATAGCACCTACAACCATGCAAGTGTACCCGACAACGACTTCATCGGATTGACCCAAAACAGTGTTTCACATCAAATGTTGCAAGATATAGACGAATGTCTTCGTAATATTCCCGAATTCTCCCGTCAGTATGTTACACGTATAGATAACGTTTTGGGTGATGGAAACTGTGGATTTCGGGCGATCGCTTCTACGTTGGGGTATGGTGAAGATAAATGGAAGATGATACGAGAACTACTTATTGAGAGATAACAGAGTTTAAAAACCAGTACACTTATCATTTCGCAGGCGATTACGATACTATATATGAGTCATTAATTGGTTTAGAAGTGGTTTTGCATCCCGAAAGCACTGGATGCATATGCCAGAAACGGGGTTCTTGATTGCCAACAAATTTGAAGTAATTGTTCATTTCTTATCAAATCGCTCTTATGGCAGTTCAACCTGCTTCCCATTGTGGAGAGGTCCAAACCAGTTCAGGCAACATAAAATCATAACAATTGCGCTTGTGGATGACATTCACTTCTACATGGTAGAAATGCAAGAAGACCATCCAATGGCAATTGCAAACAACCTTTGGACATTCTCTTGAACAAATGATGTAGCAGCATGGGAGACTCTTTTCAAAACACGTCAACAAGCGTATAAAGAATCGGTAGCACGACCTCCGGCATATGAAGATTTAAGTGATTAAGAATTCGAATAAAGCAAATGTTAGTTTCAACTAAATCTATCCATAATAATGTATTTGTCTATACGAACCGTGTAGAGAAGAATATGAATTGTATGGTAACTACTATATGAACCATATATCTATGTGATGTTATCTTTTTCAGAAGAATCTTCTTTCATTTCACCAACAAATCGGCCCATTAATCCAACAACAAATCAATATAAAGTTACTTAGCTATACAAACCCTATATCAAAGAGTACGAACCGTATTTTGATAATTTTCCAATTATAAGTATTTAAAAATTATTCATATTTCATAATGCGATACAAAAACAACACTGATATAATTAAAGATAAACATTACATCATATAATTAATTTAAAACATACATAAATTATCATAAATTCCAATGCATGGTTTTAATTTATTCTAATTGAACAATATTCGTACAACGGGAGCGTCTCGAGGCACTGGCCTTCTATAAGTAGTCATTCGATCGATTCCACTAGCCTTTGTCAATTCTTCTCGCATGATGTATAAGCTAATCTCATGGACTCTGTCAACACCAATGTATGACGTTAAACGTGCAGTGTCATCCGCAGTACTCAAAGGAAGCAATCATGTATCTAGATCACCTGCCGGTGTTTTAAAGTAGAACCACATATTATTGATGTTTTGATACCCAAACTTTGGCATTATTAGGTCCATATTAGAGACCTGAAAGTTTTGAATTTGTAGAAAGTCTACATAATTTACAGCGTCGGCGGCATATATCCTTCTAGGAAAAGCTGTAAAATGACCATAGTGGTAGATCTTCATAGTAAAGTACCATGGTCTATCAATGTACAGTTCTTTTGTCATACTAACTATGTGATCATAACCTTCATCGCCTTTGTTCACACATCTTATCCACCACGATTCTGGATAAATATCATCCGAGTAGTTGAATTCATTATTTGGGGACTCCATAGAATTCAATTGGAATGAAAGTGAGCTAGGAATGAGAACAAAATAAAGTGAATGAAGTGTAGTGCAAAATAAAGTTAACAAATGTATTAATTTATAATGGAGAAATTTGGGTGGTGTAATTTGCGTGCAACTATACAAACAATGGAATACTAATCAAATCAATTGGAACCATATGTTGATTATGCTGATATCTTTTTTCAGAAGAATCTTGAATAAACTCCTTCAATCCATCTCTAGTAACAAATCAATTCTATACTTGACCACACAAACCGTATAGTGAAAGAATACAAAGTGTATGATAATAGTGCTTCAGAAGAATCTTGACAGATAAATCCACACCGACTGTATAATCAAATCAAATCAATTAGATGCAAACCAAATAAAACCAAATCAAGATACTATTTAAGGTTTACTTTAAATGTTATAAAGCTAATTTATAATATTGTTCAAATTGTTGTTCAAAACTTTCTTACATTTAAATAAAAAGGTTATTTATCTGTTTTACATTTAAATATGTATGTGAAATAATATTGTTCAAAGGTTATTTGTCGGGTTTCGGGTTTTCCCATCGGGTTCGAGTTTCATTGCCATCCCTAATTACATTGCCATCCTAACATTTATGTACTTGTTCAGGGGCCTCGTGTCGATGAGGGGCAGTTGCATGGAAATGTCGGGACGGTGAATCAGGATATGCGATTAATTAATATGGAGCAACGTATGATAAGGATGGAGAGGATGATAGAGTGGTTGGTTAAAGACAGGAACGGTCCCACTGATGATGTGCCATTACGTGATACCCCGGCTCCGCCAAAGGAGTCGCGGTCGCAGGAGGAGTCGGGCTTTCATGATGTTGGTGATGATGCTAGTGATGACGGTAGTGATGATGTAGGTGATGATGATGCTAGTGGTGTTGGTGATGATGATGATAGAGGTGACGGTGATGATGATGATGATTTTGGTTATGAAGATAGTTTTGGTGATGGTAGTGATGGGGATCATGGTTTATGATGATGCCTAGTATGATAAATGCGCAGTTTATCTATTATGGTTTATCTTTTAAAGTTGACGCACGTAAACGTTATCTTTTTTTGTTATATGTGTGGATTCTAGTAATTTGGATGGATGTAGTAGTAATTTCCTTTTCAAACTATGTTGGGGTTTGATGAATGTTAATGTTTATATTTTTATGTATATGTTATACAACTATGTGAGTTTAGTACTTAGAAATGTTCATGGTTTCGTCTTTTTTGGGTCAAACCCAAAACCGACCCAAAGTCTTCACAAATCCTAAAAAATGAATGTAGTTAAAGTTTATTGATGCATATAAAAAGTTTTTGATATTATAAACATTAAACAACGTTGTCAACCAGTTAACGTACCCTAAAATATACTTTGACAATAAATAATATTATTTGACGTTTTTCTTAAAGAATCTGTTACAATAAATAAATGTTTGTTTTAGACGGTTGTTACAAGTAAAACTTATTTTGTTACACATTCAGATACGAACTGTATACATTTTAGATGATTCGTATTTAAGCTATACGAAATCTAACCTTTTTATACGAAGCGTTTATTAATTTACTTAAAAGTTGTTCATATGAATCGATGCTTTTCATATTATTCGTATTGTTTATACAAAAGCAATATGAACCGTATAACATTACATACGAAGCGTATGACGTCTGAAAAAGTATTATAGCATACAGGTCGTATGCTGAGCATACGAAACGTATACCGAATGATGTGTAAATATGCCTAGTTAATAGGTATAGATGGTGTGCCTATAGAATTTGCCTTTTTAAATAACATCAAATTCCTTACTTTTCAAACCAACCAATAAATAGTGTTGAGAAGAGAGCGAAATAAACATGGCAAAAGGTTGATGACATAACGGGTTATATTGTTTTCTTACTAATAAAAGATACTAATTTAAATTTCTACTTTTACTTGTTGAGAAGATAATTTGTACTTCAAAATTCAAATTCAAATAAATGAAACGTATGCCGTATTAAATGTCAAGTTTTAAAATTCATTAAACAAAAGTTGTGTTATAATAAAAGGTATGCTTACTCCCTTCGTCCATTTCCCTTTAAAAGTGTTCATATTTCTTTTTTAATTTGTCCCATTAAAAATATCTACTTTCAAAATTCATTAGCTAACTTCCAAGCTTAACCTTACACAAATACAATCATTCAAACTTTATTAAATTTTATATTTTTATATATGTCAAGGGCATTATTATCATTTGTTAAGCAAAAATGCAATCATTCAAACATTCTTAAATTTTGTGTTATTCAAACTACGACACTTGTCAAGGGACGGAGGGAGTATTATTTTAAACTATGCTATTGACCTGTGACAGATGTGGAAATATATAAATCGTATAACAAAACACACGTAATTTTAAAGGAGAAAATAGTTTCTGATATATATTTGTTCGGACGCAACATGATGTATAGTTGTTAATAATACCAGTACGAATATAAATGATTATTATACATAACTTTCAACCAAAATAACATTCAATTTACAATGATCAGAAATATAATTAAAACTTCAAAATGAAAAATTCATAAACTACTAAATACATTGTTTATAAACGGCATTTGTAGTATTATTTGTAACTTTACATTCCTTGTCTAATATAAACATTTTAACACTGTCTCTACTCGTCACTCTTGATAAAGCTACATATAGTTGACCATGTGTAAACACAAGTTCTCGCATGTATATGCCAACTCTTGCTATTGACTAGTCTTGACTTTTGTTAATGGTCATTGCAAAACAAACTGCAACTAGAAACTATCTTCGTTTCAATTTGAATGCAAGTATTTTATCTGAAGGGGTTAGACCACTACGTGTCACACCCCGACCAAAGGCGGCGTAACATGCCGGGGTGCAACATGATTAGTCAAATACACAAGACGTTATTTAATCAACTCATTTTATTTCATAAAATCAATAAACAACACATCTTGTTCATACAAAACAAATCGAATACAGGTAAACAAATATATATTGTTCGTTTTGCTAATATCCTAAAAGTCTTGATACATTTTTCGACAAGTCCTCGAGTCAACAAAAGTCAAACCTGTAACATTGCATAAAATAAGATTTGTCAACACAAAGGTTGGTGAGCAATTAATAGTTTTTGAACAAATATGTATATAATAAGAAATGCCACAACTTGTATACGAAACAATAAATAAAAGCAATAATTTGGACAATAAAATGAGGTCGCTAATAAGAATACATTAGCGGCACCGTCTATAAGAGAATACCAAATAGATTCGGATTTCATGAGTTCGTTAATAAGAATACATTAACGGCACCGTGCTATAAAATACTACCAAATATTTCACGGATTTATGAATCAACCAACCAAAAGCGGTAAACACGTAAGCATATAAGCATGTAAGCATAGAACACTAAATCGAGCATTTATTTAAGTAAGGTATACATTGATACTTGTGGTTTAAGACTCGAGTAAAAATCATTTAGTTTGAAATAAGTATGCAATATCACCCCCAAAATGAAAGATGGAAAGCGGGGTATGAAAGTACTCACATTCAAATATAAAACTTGGTCGGTAAAAGTCGGGAAATTGGGAGGATGGAGTCTAACGAGCAAGGCCTAAATAAAAATAAAAGCCTTGTATTATAAAGGTTGTTTTATGAAAACTTTAAAATAAAAGTTAAGAAATGTAAGTATTTAAAGTTTAAGGTTTAAAAAGTAACTATTCAAGAAACTGTAATAATAACCCTTTAAAAATGTAAGTTTGCTTGAAACCGGGTTAAAGTATCTAACCTTAATATTTACTCAACCTATGTTAAGTAATAAGGTGGGTAAAAAATGCGAGAATGCAAGTCCCTTTGTAATATAGATACTAAAATGGGTTTTAACGAGTGTTTCCGGTTGTTGGTTCGGGTCTTGATAATTGGTCAAACACAAAGTCGTCTTTCCAAAATAATAGATGTTATGAGATAACTCAATAAAATTTAATAAGACTTAACCAAGTATGTAGTTCTATTGTTTTGGACTAACAACGTCCGTTAAGCGAGTGTTCGGTTTTGTCGGTCAAAACTTTGTTATGAGATCACGTTGGATCCAACATTTCTAAGTGCTTAAGAAGATAATTAAAATCAGTTTATAAAGTACTTTTAAAGATTTATACAAGTCTTGATATCTAAAAACACACTTGTGTGTCTTAAGCGAGTGAAAATCGGTTAAGCGTTTTGCATCCCGGAAGTTCGTTTTTGATGTAATTTAAGCGTTTTAAAGTCGTTTTTGAATCCGTAAATGGGGTTTTTCAAATTGAACAAGTGGGAATGATTTAGTAACATAAATTCCAATATTTTATATATTTGAAAATGTTCATGATATAAATCGGGTCGGTTTACAACATAAAAACAAATACAAGATAACCCGAAATTGACGAATGTCACAGTATCCCCAACTTTTTGGAAATTTCGTCCCGAAATTAAAATAAACTTAAATAAAAAGTAATTACTAACGAATGTCAATTTTAGTAAAATAATTGTATGAAAAAAAATTTAAGTAAAAGAATAACGTCAAATCCTTGCATGACTCGAAAAACACCACAGATGAATAACATAATAAAGGCACTTATATATAGGATGTACCAGCGACGTATCCACCATGCCCTTATCATAACTCGCATATCTACCGTTTTTCCGCTATCATTCTCGAGTCTGAGTTATCGCACACAACCGCACTTACTATGGCTTCCATACGCGGATTTCGATAATTAAGTGTGCACCCATAATTATTTAGATCGTCGTATAGTCCACATAGTTCGTTTCGTTGTGTGGTTTAAAAGACATATTTATTTTGAAATCTTAAACATTAGAAGCGTAAATAAAATCTGTTAAATGTTAACAATATTGACAAACCGATACTAGTGGTTGAACATTTTGTGGTTGACTTTTAAATCGGTAGGAAAAATGGGATAAATAATTAAGGCAACTAAAAATCTTAAGATATAAACCAAGGTGAAAATAATAATTCGGTCTAAAAAAAATAGAGACGATCGAATAAAAATTATTTAGGGCAAACAATATGAAAAGAGACTTGGAGCCGAAAGTCATTAAAGTGAAAGAATAAATAAATAAATAAATTCCATGGTTGAGTCGGGACACTAAATTAGTATAAAATCTGAGAAGTGAAAAATGAGAAAAAATTTCACTTAAATAAGTGAGTACATACGGTTGGGATAAACAAAGATACCATTACAATAACATCGTATGATGAGTTTCACACGTGAACAAACTTGAGGTTTTAAGAAATTGAGAATACTATTGCGTGAAATAACATGAGAAATGAGGTGAGTTCTTTGGGGTGACGCATACATGTATCAAACATAAATAAGATTTGATTTAACTTGACAAAACAATCGATGAATTGCGATAAAACATGTATACGACCACTATTTTGAATATTTAATCAATCGATGGCGTATTAGAAATTCATATGATAAAATTTGAGTTTATAAATAGTCTTAATGAACAAAGATGGCATATTAGAAATCAGTATATATAGCTCAAAATATATATTATTATTATCATTTTTTTAACTTACATTGAAGAGATCGTATTAAATGAATTTTTTTGTAACAAAATCGCGGTGAAATCAAAAGAGAAAATTTGTATAAAAATTTTACCATGTGAAATCCAAAACATACAAGAATGAATCATAACGGTCAAATAGGATTATATAAATGAGAATTTATGTGACAAAGTAAAAGGGAAAAATTGTTTAAATCTTTGAAATTTGTAAATAATGTCTTAAGATTTAAAGGCGGAAAAATCGTGCATGAAACACCATGACTCGATATTGCGACACTAAAAACCTTTATAAAAATACCTTGTTGGAGTCTAAACATGTGCACGTACCACCGCGTCTTTTTCATGTTTTCGACTCAAATAACGATTGTAAAAAAATAATAAATTGGAATACAACGTCATGTCAAAACACTAGTCCACGAACCACCGTGGTTCTATTGTTTCAACACCGAAAATTAGGATGGCGACCGGAACGCTCGCGTTCGACGACTTAAAGTGGTTGTCTTATATGAGATAATCTTTTAAGGAGATTTGAAACAACAGGATCCAAGTTAAGCTCGTGATCCATAAAACATAATAAAAACTAATGTTTTCGCGGTAAGGTAAGGATACCTTAGATTATTATGAAAGTATGTGTATGTATAAAATTAAACGAAAGGTAAGGTAAGGATACCTTAGAAAGTTTCAAGTGTTTGTGTATATTCACGATTTAATGAGATAAATGAGCATATAAATAAATAAGTGCAATAAACAATCGAGTAGGGTAAACACGTATAGACAACATGTATAAGGACCCTAAAGCATAGACTATACTAGGTTGTTTCGTCTAACAACCTATCCTATAGTCTCGTGGCTCTGATACCAATCTGTCACACCCCGAATAAAGGCGGCGGAACATGCCGGGGTGCAACGTGATTGGACAAATAGACAAGACGCTATTAAAAGCGACAATATTTAATAAACTCATTTTATTACATAAAATCAATAAACAACACATCTTGTTCATACAAAACAAATCGAATACAGGTAAACAAATATATATTGTTCGTTTTGCTAATATCTTAAAAGTCTTGATACATTTTTCGACAAGTCCTCGAGTCAACAAAAGTCAAACCTGTAACATTGCATAAAATAAGATTTGTCAACACAAAGGTTGGTGAGCAATTCATAGTTTTTGAACAAATATGTATATAATAAGAAATGCCACAACTTGTATACGAAACAATAAATAAACGCAATAATTTGGATAATAAAATGAGGTCGCTAATAAGAATACATTAGCGGCACCGTCTATAAGAGAATACCAAATAAATTCGGATTTCATGAGTTCGTTAATAAGAATACATTAACGGCACCGTGCTATAAGAGAATACCAGATAGTTCACGGATTTATGAATCAACCAACCAAAAGCGGTAAACACGTAAGCATAGAACACTAAATCGAGCATTTATTTAAGTAAGGTATACATTGATGCTTGTGGTTTAAGACTCGAGTAAAAATCATTTAGTTTGAAATAAGTATACAATATCACCCCCAAAACGAAAGATGGAAAGCGGGGTATGAAAGTACTCACATTCAAATATAAAACTTGGTCGGTAAAAGTCGGGAAATCGGGATGATGGAGTCTAACGAGCAAGGCCTAAATAAATATAAAAGCCTTGTATTAGAAAGGTTGTTTTATGAAAACTTTAAAATAAAAGTTAAGAAATGTAAGTATTTAAAGTTTAAGGTTTAAAAAGTAACTATTCAAGAAACTGTGATAATAACCCTTTAAAAATGTAAGTTTGCTCGAAACCGGGTTAAAGTATCTAACCTTAATATTTACTCAACCTATGTTAAGTAATAAGGTGGGTAAAAAATGCGAGAATGCAAGTCCCTTTGTAATATAGATACTAAAACGGGTTTTAACGAGTGTTTCGGGTTGTTGGTTCGGGTCTTGATAATTGGTTAAACCCAAAGTCAACTTTCCAAAATAATAGATGTTATGAGATAACTCAATAAAATTTAATAAGACTTAACCAAGTATGTAGTTCTATTGTTTTAGAACTAACAACGTCCATTAAGCGAGTGTTCGGTTTTGTCGGTCCAAACTTTGTTATGAGATCAAGTTGCATCCAACATTCCCAAGTGCTTAAGAAGTTAATTAAAATCAGTTTATAAAGTATTTTTAAATATTTATAAAAGTCTTGATAGCTACACTTGTGTGTCTTAAGCGAGTGAAAATCGGTTTAGTTCATTTTGGTTCGGTTTCCATCTCACAATAATTTCATAGATGGTTTCCACATGCCCAAATATCAAAGAACGTGTATGATAGTTTATAAATGAAGAAACTTAAGTTTTACAACCAAAAAGTTAACAATAAAGTCTTTAAACGAAAGTTTGGTTTGGTTCGGTTTCCATCTCACAATAAGTTCATAGATGGTTTCCACATGCCCAATATCTAAGAACTTGTATAATAATGATTTTTAAAACTTAAATCTAACATAAAGCATGTTTAAACAATTGTTTAACAAAATCTAGTAAACAAAGTTCGGTTTACGGTCTAGAGCTATTTATGGTTAAACCGAGGCTAGACTCTTAGAACCCTTAAACATGGAACTTGTAAATATGACAAACAAACTAAAATGAGCAGAAGTTAGTAAGCAATAATAGAGTTAAATGGTTAGATGCAGAAAATATATAACAAGGACCACGAAAGTCCTTCATGTAGCCTTGTCTTACGAGGCCTGAAACTTAACCAACCGGGGTCGGATTAGTAACTACCGAAGGTAACTGTTACACCCCAACCTACGGCGGAAATGCCGGGGTGTGGACTGATTGTCATAGCTCGCAAGGTTACTATCATGCAAATATTAAAATTCAATTATCGATTTATTTAATTCAAATAACACCATTATTCATTACAAAAAGAAATTCAAAGTAAACAAAACATCAAACAATTTAAATGAAAATTCATAGTCTCAAAATAAACTCTTCTAGCATAACTCCTTAAAACAATTTTTCTAAGTCCACACTTCACATCAAACGGTGACCTGCATATGCGTTGAAAATAATAAAGTTTGTCAACACGAGGTTGAGTGAGCAACACACCAGTTCAGTTATACATATATAATAAAATACGTAGCTGCAACGAGTCATATGAGATTAACAAATCAACCAATGAGCAAATAAAATGAGATGTCGAAAAGCACAAGGTTGTAATGACTAGCGTATGATCATACTATTTTCTGAGATTATGCTGGATCTCTCCGAATGCGGTTCACATTGAGCACATAAACATATAACAAGTATGGCATGAGATTAGTTAACACATAAGACAACAATTGCAGTTTTGTGTATAGTTAAAGTGTGAAAATATACTAAGTTATGCATATGTCCCCAAAAGTATGTCCCCAAAAGTGATAAAACGAGTAAAAAGAGGGAATGTGGTAATCACCTCAAAGATGAACGAGGATGACTAAGATGATGAAAATGAGGAAAGAGGATCACGCGCGAACAACATTAAAGCCTAAGAGAATAAAGAATATATTTGAAATGAGGATCTTAATCACGATACGAGTTAAACGATAACCATTTAATATCATAATAATGTTATATTTATAAGGATTTATTATTAACTATTATTTTTTATTTAAGAAAACATAATAACATATTACTTTTAGTTTTATAACGAAAATTGTAACAACTCGGTTTTCCAAAATAATATTTTTATTCATTGACCCGACTCGTTTTAAGTTCGGAAAATTTTATCGATAAACGTATCGCGTTATTCAAGTTAATATTGTTTTATTAATATTGTTTATCATATTTAATTAATATAAATATAATTACTTTGATTTATATGCAAATTCAACCCAAACTTAAACTTTTACCCAATTTTGTTTCCACCTTAAACCCTAAGGGACTAAACTGCAATTTTGTTGTAACCCATATACCTTAAACGGGTTATCAAGACCCAAACCCAATCCATTATCCGTTTTTCAAACCCGATTACCAATTTGTTAAGTCTTGTACCTCAATCTTCGCATCTAACATGGTAACTGAATCAAGGACGTATTATACCTTCCATAAACGGCCAAACCGACACTCATAATATGTTAATTGGATCTAATATAATCTGCAGATCGTATACACATAGCCGACCCTAACCCTAACTTCTTATACATACAAAAGATTGTAAAAACTCAATTAAACTTGCAGATCCTATCTATAAACCAACGCCATTCAAACCCCCTTAGCGAATCGGAGTTGTAAGACCTGCTGTATCACATCTTGATCGCGTTTGAGCCGTCCCTAATCCTCTGTCGTTCGCTGGACATCCTTCGTCTATTAAGGTAAATTTTTGGTGGCTTCTGGTCGTCATTGATCAAGGATCGTAAGCCCTAACTTTAATTAATCAACAACTTAACCGATTTCACGATTTGAATAATTAGGGTTCTTGATTTGAAACTGGTTCTTATAACTACTGGTTATTTGTTTTTCTGTTTGTAGTTTGTTACAACTAAATTGATAGAACAGTTGGTTTATGCGTGGGTTTAGTGGTTGCGGGGCTGGAGGCGCAGGTTCGATTCCCCTCCAGCCCGTTTTTATCACATTATTATTTTTTAATTGAATGTAATATTATATACATTATATAATTAATCATATAAACATTAATTAAGGTTATTAAATCAATAACACATTTATATTTTTCTTAAAAACCGACATTAACTTGTTGCTTTTCCAAGATTTTATTAAAAGTCATTTATATGTATAAATATATATACATATGTATAATATTCAATTGACTTTTATAAATATCGTAAATATATATATTGTATGCATATATTTTAAATGATTTAAATCAACCTTTTTATATATTATAAATATATAACTTTTACAAAATAATTTTATTTATAATATTGATGATATTAGTTGAAATAGATTTAAAATATATTAAAAGATCTATAAACATAATAAATGTTTTATCAAATTAAGTAATATATATTTATTATTAAAATGATAGTAACGACTCATCAATTCCCAACTTTCTTTCAATCCGTCAATTCCTTATGTTTCCGCACTTATCCTTTTATTAGGCTTTATCGTCAACGCGTGATTTCCACAAATCGTCATCCTTATTGTTATCTATTGCCTTTTTGTTCGTCTACTGAGGTGAGTATCACATTCCCCTATTTTACTTCTTTTTCCACATTTTGGGGACATATGCGTAAATATACTTTCTCATATATACTTATACACAAAACTGCAACTATTGTCTTATGTGTTAACAACTTGTACCTTACTTGTTTATGTGCTTATTTGCTTTGTATGCTTCCGCATTCGGAGAGGTCCAACATAATCGCAGTCTAGTATGATCATACGCCAGTCGTTAGCCTTGTGATTCTCGACATCTCAGTTATACTTGCTCATTTGGTTATTTTGTTATTCACATATGACTTGTTGCGGCTATATATTTTGTTAAATATACTATATGTACAACTAAACCGGTGTGTTGTTCACTCAACATGTGTTGTTGACAAAATTCTATTTTATACGCTAATGCAGGTTATCGTAGAAATTTAATGCAGATTGGTGAAGACTTAGTGAAGAATTTAAGTTAGGAAAGATAAAATCAAGAATTTAATTTGTAATTGTTGTTTGTTTAATAAGTTGTATTTTGTACTTGAAGTATTTGTATTATTAAATCGAATTAAATAGATATTGTCATTTAAATAATGTTGTATGATAGTAACCTTGAGAGCTGTGACAATCAGTTCGCGCCCCGGCATTTCCACCGTAGGTTGGGTTGTGACAAAAATTACTTGATTTATATATTTTTAAGGTGTTAGTTTTTAAGTTATAATCTCCTTTATTTATACATGTATCTTTATATATATATACGAAAAACGTGCATTAGAAAAGTATATATGAAAACGTGAATTAATGAATATATAAAGGTCGGTTTTTAGTGTTGCAATCTTGTTTAAACATTATCATTATTATTACCATTAATTATTTGAAAATAATAACACCCTATTTAAAAAGAAAGAAGGAAACGGGTGCAGGGAGGATCGAACCCGCGACCCGAGTCTGTTACAGACACAACCCAACCATTTGATATGCGAGATCATATTGTTTATAACCCTGCCCGATTAATTATAAACAACAATCCGATTATGCCCCATTAGCCAAGAACCCTAGAAGATTCGATTATTCCCCATTAGCCAAGAACCCTATAAACAACAATCTGATTATGCCGGACTTGGTAACGTGAGTCTGTGACCTAAGTTGGGGCATTAAGATGGATTTTGAAGGATTACTTGATATGAGCCTGCTAGTCATTGATGTATTTGCATTGCATTTGCAAGATGTAGAAGGTCGGCCGGTAAATTACTGAGAAATCGATCTCCATCTTACTCCATGACTTAACCAGAGCATAAAACCAACGCGTTTTGGGCTTAACGGTAGTGGACGAAAGGAGAGCTCCACAGTTAAGCGTGCTTAGGTGAAAGCAGTACTAGGATGGGTGACCACCTGGGAAGTCTCTACCTGGGCAACCAAAAACAAAGCCATGAGTTCCCGGATGGGCAACCCATCGGAGGCAAAGCGGACAATATTAGTGGTACGAGAGGTCGGGATGTTACATTAACAAGGGGTGTATATTATATATATGTTGTGTCATATGCTTCAATTATTAATTTAGACTAAGATATTCAAATAAAAACGAAGAACTAACTTAGTTTGACTTTGGAAGTCGAACTTGACATAAACATGAAAAACAACCTTGAATGTTTCTTCAATATGAGTGAGAAAAGAGTTTATGAGCAGGGAATTATGTTGGAAATGGTTGGGTATTTATAGGATAAGCTTAAATGGGTTAATCAAGAGGTTTAATGGTTAAAATTCGGATTCGTTTGACAATAGAACAAGCAAGGGAACACAAAAAGCAAATTTGCAGGTCTGAGGCTGCGCTACGCGACCAGCCTAGCCTTCTTGGCCGTGCGAAGCGGCGTGATAGGGAGGTTGGGTTGGTCAGCTCGTCTTGCGTGGTTCGTTTTGCGTCCTGGAAGTTCATTTTTGATGTAATTTGAGCGTTTTAAAGGCGTTTTCGAATCCGTAAAAGGGATTTTTCAAATTGAACAAGTGGGAATGATTTAGTAACAAAAAATCCAATATTTTATATATTTGAAAATGTTCGGGATATAAATCGGTTCGGTTTACAACATAAAAACAAATACAAGATAACCCGAAATTGACGAATGTCACACTACGAGTTATATAAGTGTGATAACCAATATTAGTACCTGAAATAACCTTTACTTTGATAAACGCCTGCCAAAGTTAATTACATGTAATCTAGTTCCACTGCACAAATCGTTCTTCTGATCAATATTTCTTAATAACATTATTGGCACACCAACTTTTAGAACCAATCTATGGTTAGGCATTCCAGACATTTTTAAACCATTTAATAAATCTGGTTAGTGTAATGTTGGATCGAAACCAGGGCCAACACTATCTGACTAATCTATGTTATCATAACTGAGGTATTCAACATCTTCTCCGGAAAATAATGCCAAAAATTTGTCATTAATGTCTTAGACAACCTCATTTAAAGGTGCAAGTATGGCCATTTCTTGAAAATATGTAATATCATTACAATTTTCCAATGATGATGGATATACAAAATCAATCAAATCAGAAATCGGATCAAATGAATCAACAATCAAAGATCATCTGGTATATCGATAATGCCTTGACCGTCATTTTGACTACCAAGTTTTTCCTTCACCAAGTTCCAACAACCATTTTGCAAATCTTCTGGTAGCTTTCATATCTGATGATTGACACCCAACAGTTAACCTCATGTTTTTTGTTAACCTAAGCACCTTGCATTTGGACCAAATGTGGGACGAACTAAGTGAAGCATTAACAATGTCACTCTGTGATCCATTTTGTACTACTGGTAGGATTTGTCTAAAATCACCCCAAAAACAATACCCCCCCCCCCCCCCCAATATATTGACAAGTGTTACGGCTACCACATTTTAAAACATCTTTTAAAGTCTTATCCAAAGCTTCAAAAGCATGTTTATATGTCATAGGAGCCTCGTCCCTGATAATCAGATCTGTTTTCTTCATTAAATTGCAAATATCTGGATTTCTTGTTATTAAACAGGTAGAATCCTTAGTTAGATTTATAGGAATTAAAAATATATAGTGAGCGGTTCTACCTTCCTCAAGTAACAAAAATGATATACCGCTAGAAACAACGCGTAAAATGATTTTAGCTTTAGATCTTATGAAGCCGATAATGTGTTCCATAAAAAAGTTTTTCCCGTCCCACCATAACCGTACATAAAGAAAACATCGCCCTTATTTTCATGAACTGCTTCCATTATTTTGTTATACGCATTACGTTGCTATCTGTTAATGAAAGAAAAAGTTGTTCAAACTTACCTGCCATAACTTGTGTATCATGCGCTAGCTCCTCGTTCATAAACCGATTCGTGATGCATATACAAAAATAAACAACACTTCATTCAGTTCATTTACAGCCCTGCATACACTTCTACCTATTTTATTAATTTATAGTTTCAACATTTCAGAAAATACATGATTATACATTAAATGTTTAAATAAGTATATATTAGCAAAAGAAAATTTGAGAAAATTGATGGTAACTAAAAGGTACAAGTAAATTGGTATTGGAAGCCTAATAAAGAAAATACATCTTAAGTCTCGATGTTAGATTATTGGGCCGACTAAATTTGAAGTATCTATGCCTAAGTCCTAACAAATTTGTAGTTTAGTTTGACGATATGGCCCGTTTCATATCTGATATATATGAGTTGTTTGTTAGATAATAGAATTAATTACATGGTAATGTTCATATACCGCATATTTGGTTAATTTTTTAAATTACAGATATATCTTGTAAGGAGTGTTAATTATGTTGGGTTAATGATTGAATCATTGATGTGTTGAATTGTTTAACCTAAACATCATATATATTTTTATCCGTGTAAAAGATATCAATCCTAACATGCAATCATGCACACTTAAAATCATGTAACCTGAACACGACTTAAATTGTTTATCTAAACATGTCAAACAATTTGACATGCTATTTTTAAGTTGTAAGCGCATTAATCATGTGGATAGGTTGTAAAAAAGATTGGTTAAACAGGTTATTTAGAATATTGGCAAGTTGATCGGTTAACTAGATGAGTTAGACAGGTCAATCCGAAAAAGACATGTTTTTAAATGGCTTAATATGAGAACACAAGCCTATTTTTTTTTAAACATGTTCGTGTTATTATCACTTTTTAGACCGTGTGTATTTAATCCCTCTAGATTATAGGCTTTTTAGACCGTGTGCGCTTAATCCTTATTGATGATAGACACGGTTCTACCTAGATAGTGGAAGCTATATCTACAATTTTGAAAAAAAAAATGTTGTTATTGAACACTTATTATTTTTTTATTGTTCACACATTGTTTTAACATGTGTCTCAAATAAATTTAAATAAACAGAAAATTTAAATTATAATCACCCCTTGACCCCTAGTGAAAAAAGGATTTGGTTTTACACGTTTGATATTCCTTTAAAATAGATGCATTCATTTTGTAAGTTGCAGCAATGGAATATTAGCCTATTAAGGTTGATTCGAGCTTCAAGCATCTAAATTTTATTCATAATTTAACACATGAATATTAGAAGTATTATACTTTTGATATAAAACGTGATGCATTTCTTTGCTCAAGTATATTTTCTTTGATTAGTTAATTTTTATTGACAACGTTTTTCATGATCAATTTCTTAACACTTATCTTCATTTAGTAATATTGCACTTTAGAAAAAAACGGGATATAATATTTCTTAATCCAAAAGGACGAAAGCATATTTAGACATTTGTCTTTGTTAAAAAGCAGTTCTTATTAAATAACATAAAATCTCAATTTTATCAACATATCCAAACCTAAGAATAACTTTATTGGCGGGCTACCTAGCCAATTTCTCGCATTTTCCCCCTTCATAATAGTCTATTTGTGGTTTTTAATCCTGTTCTTTAAGCGACGAGATATCATATCGTACACAATTAGGCCTGACAAAAAGGCTAGACCAGATCAACCAATTGCGGGTAAAAAATGAGTTATTTAAAAATGTATCGATTTTGTTCATGTCAAAAGGTAAGACCCAAAATGATCTTTAATTACAATAAGTCGTATTAAAGAAATAAAAAACAGAACAAGTATATCCATTATTTTTTATGGCAGCTATTTGGTGACGTGTGACAAGGTTTGTGGTGGAGGTGACGGCGATAGTTGTGTTGGCAGCGGAAAAGGTAATCGACAAGTAGTGGCAGCAAGGAGCGGGCACATTTAAATATTTTTTTAAGTTAACAAACTAAATATATTTTGACTTAGTTGTATAACTTAAATAACTTAAATCAATCCATTTAGCAAACAAAAAATACTCAACTTAGATTTTAATTCACTCACACTCTCCTCTAAACATACTTCTAAAGTTACATCTTGTTAATCATTGGACTAGAATCTTTAATCACTTTGACAAAGAACACCACCTCACACGCATTAGTACAACTAGGTTAGAAGCCCTTTAGTCATAGACTTTGTACTTGTTCTACATAAAGCCACTTCGCCTCTTTTTTATCAAGATCTTAAAACGTATTTTCAGCATCGAGTTTTTAATTAATATTTCTCTGCATAATCGAAATGAACTTGTAGTTACACTTATTGTAATACCTATTAATATTGCAATTTAGGAGATTCTATCATTGTCACAACTAGTTTTTTACGTATATAAATATGAAAACTAATACTCCCTCCGTCCCATTTTAAGTGTTCTAGTTTGATTTTCCAAGTCTTTCTTGTTTAACTTTGACCAACAATATTTTTGTTTGTGTTATATAATACTTGATGTAAAATATATGAATGGATTGGGTTTTAAATGTATTTTACATTGATATAATTTTCATCAATTATTATATGACACGAACAAAAATATTGTCGGTCAAAGTTAAACAAGAAAGGCTTGGAAAATCAAACTAGGACACTTAAAATGGGACGGATGGAGTAAATAACAAACGAAATAAGTTGGTGTAGTGGTTAGGTATAATGTAGTTAAAACTTAACAAAGTTGGACCTGGGTTTGATTCACCCATTGCCGATTTAATCCCCCTTTTTTTGTTTCTTTACAACTTTGCTTATTTGGCAATTTCAGTCACTTAAGTTAAACAGTTTAGTTAAATCCTTACCAAACATGAATTAAGTATTTAATAAGGATAATAATTAAATTTGATTCTTAAACAAATTAATACTAATAGTTAAGTTCAACAAGAATTATCATAACTGAAGAAACACTAGGTGAACCCACGGGCAGATTATAGATAATCTGGGGGTTAAGTAATGTTTCCCACGAGGATGAGGTCCAGCAGAGAAGGTTGTTCTTCTGGAGACCTGCAAAACAGACACCGTAAGCTCGTCACTGAGAAGGGGGGGTTCCTCCTTGTGACCACCCTCCGGCGTGAGAATCAGACTAGATTGCTCTGAATATAAGTGTATATTAAGAGATTGCTAGATAAGATTGAGATATCAGATGATGTCCTTACCATTCCAAGGTTTTGGAGTATTTATAGCCGAAGGTAGGTTTCCTAGAAGGTACAGCCGGCTGAATAGTATTCCTGTTCCACCAACAGTGGACTACGCACAGGCCATGCTGGTTGGTGGATAGGCTACGGCCAACAGTAAAGGTCGGCTGTATACTGTTCCTTTACTGCCGGCTACGCACTGTTCCACCAACTGTAGGCTGCGCACGTCCCATCGTAAGGGTTGGTGAGTAGGCAGCGGCTAATAGTGACAAATAGTACTAGAGGGTGCTCCTCCTCGTATTGTTGTCGGTGAGCTGTCACCCTGTGATTGGTTCATGGGCTGCTCTGGTCAAATTGTCTGTTCCGCCCATACCTTAGTAGGTATAGTACGAAAGACCTTCCAGAAGCATACGGACTGGCTCATTTAGGCGGGAGTATTCCCGCCTTGCTCATTCCTTCATGTGACTACTGAAGTGGCTAATGCCTTGTGCGTGTAGCCTTGCTGTTAGTGCGGGTAGCCTTCCCTGATGGCTTGTATCCGCAGCTGCGGGAACAGGCTGGGTACTTCACCATTGGGAGGCTTTCCCTGCGGGTACAGCTGGCGTACTGCGCGTAAGGTTTTTTGAGCATGGTGGGTCCTGCTGGAGCAGTTGGTCATTGCGCAGACGTCCCTGTTCAAGGTGAGTCTTGCGGGTCCAACTGGGCTCTGCTGGGACCTACCTCTTCAAGTCCCCCCAGTCCAATGTTCTTCTCATGAATTATTAATAAGTGAGGTGAACTTTTGGACTTAGCAAGGGGTTTTGAAAAGGGTTTAGTTTTTAGGTTTTCCGTGGTGATTCTTCCCGCGGTTTTCCTGATGTCACGCAGAAATTCCCGACTTTTCTGCTTGATCTTTGGGTGTGAAGCGGGTAGGTTTGTAACCTCCTCGCACGTCAGGAGCGTTGAGTCCCACTTGTGTGGATTCTCCATGGGGTCTTGGTAGTTTTCAACATAGTGATCAATTATGCTAAAACCACCAATTCCATCTTGGAGTTTCAAACAATATAGTTCTCGACGTTCCCATCATGCGGGGATGTTATTCCCGTTTTCGCAAGCATGGCCCAGAAGATCCTTCTTGGTTTGAATTCCCTGCAGAGTGCTAAGTATGTGAAGGGTTTTGCCTTAACACTGTACCCGCACTCGTCTTACGGTTACTTTACTTCCAAGGTATTCCTGGCGTCAATTCCATGCGGGTGCTAAGTATGTGAAGGGTTTTGCCTTGACACTGTACCCGCACTCGTCTTACGGTTACTTGGTTGCCAAGGTAAGGGGTATTTTCCCGCTTACTTTTGAATCTTTTTGAATTTTGAATTTTGAAATTCGAAGGGTTGGTGGAAGGATAAGAACAGTCCAAACCTCTGAAACGTCGTGCGACGGTTTCTTCTGATTGTGTCAGGACGTGCAGGAAGTTATGGCGACGTGACAGTACATGGTCATTCCAGACGCTTTTTCAGGCGCGTGGGCGCGATTTTTCGGGCGCGTGGCCGCGAAATTAATGGTATGCGTCCTGTCAACAGCTGTTGCCAGCTTGCTTTTTGCCACGTGTCATAGTTTCATTGCACCTTCGTTTTCTCTCTCTTCCGCATTAATTTCATCGCATTAATTGCGATTAGTATATAAAGGGGGAGAGGGTTCTTTGTAATCCACACTTTCACTCTTCTCTTCATCTTCTTTGCGATTTCCGGCGAATACTCACCTTTTCAGGCAAGCATTCTCCCGAAATCGTTTTCTTCTTCTTTTACAAGATGTCTCGTGATCTCGAATCTACAGCTGACGACAAGTGTACTGCTGGCGAGTGCCAGTGTGCTCTGCCTGGCGATCTGTATCGGTACGTCGTCAGGAAGTTCATGCTCGAGTCTCTCGAGCCTGAGTTTCCTGAACCCCACCAGACGGTGTACGATGCCCCCAGAGGCAAGATCGGGGTTTATGCTACATTCTTTGTTTATGGGAATCTTAGGTTCCCATTGACAAAGTTTGTTTACCGTGTCCTTGAGAGGCACGGTGTTCATTTGACCGAGTTGCACCCCATGACGATCGCCAAGATTCGCCACTTTGAGTGGGTGTGCCGGATTTTGGGCATTGAGCCCTATGTTGACCGCCTGATGACCTTCTACACTTGGAGGTGCATCCAGGGGTGGTATACCCTGATAACCCGAATCAAGGGTTTGAAGATTTGCGCGACCGAGCGCAGTCTTCGCGCTTGGAAGCGGGAGTTCTTCTTCATATCCGCTCGCGCCATCCCCCTTGCCATGAAGTTTAAGAACGGGCAAGCTCTTCCCAGCCTTCACGCCTCCAACTACGAGGAGGCGGAATGGTTTTCGAGGATTTCCCGGGTCCAATCTCCAGTTTACCGGTTTGCGGAGTCCGGGATGGTGATGTTGGGGATGAGCCGGGTGTGGAAGGCGGCGGATGCGCAAAAGGTTCCGATCGTCCTCGAATACGGTTCGAACTCTGTTCCTTACGGTATGCTTTGTTTCTTTTTGTTGATTCTGAATTTCTTCTAACTTTTTTCCTGTTTATTTCAGAGGGGAACGACTTGCAGTCGCTCCTGAACCCGCGGGAGGCTGACGGTCCCGCACGGATGGGTACTCGCGCTCTAGATGAGAACGAGTTTCCCATCCTAGAACAAACGGCGGATCGGTTCGTGGAGGTCTATCCGCTAGGCCATGAGATCCTTAGCGCCCGTCGGCCAGGTAAGGCGCTATTCGATCCTCGACCCCTCAATGTTGAAACCTCTGCTGGAATTCCTTTAATCGTATGCTCTGATGAGGAATCCGCAGATGGTCCTCCGTTGGTGCGGAAGAAGAAGGCTGCCGGCGGGAAGGGGAAGGAGAAGGCCTCCACTGCCGATCCAGCGCCTCGGTCTGATTCGGAGACCGAGAGCGAAGAGGTGGCGGGGAATCCCGGTGGTGATAAGACCACCACTCCGGAGGTTGCGACTGTCACCTCCGGAGAGCCAAAGAAGACGACGGTGACCGGCGCAAAGAGGCCGGCTCCATCGGGTTCGTCCCCGCCTCTCCGTACCTTTAGGCTCAAGAAAACCCGTAAGTACAAACTTCCTTTATCTTTATCTTCATAGCTTATCATTTAACACTTATCTTCTTTGTGCAGGCGTGGATGTTGACGCATTCCAGGGTGGAGCGCAGAGGAGTACCTCCCCGCCAATGACGGTAGGCCCGGTCAGCCTACCTGAGGCGACGACCCAGGCGCCTGCGCCTGCTTCCGCTGGTTCAGTTGCTCACTCCTTTGAGCCGACTGTTCCAGCTGAGATGACGTCACCGCCGGCTGTGAGTGCTATTTTTACAGCATCTTTCACCGAGCCGGCGGTTACTATTGCTGCGGATTCCGCGGCGGCGACCGCGGCGGCTGCCACCATGCCCCCGCCATCGGCAACGACGGCTGATCCATCAGGTACGCATGGGGCTTCTCGCCAATCTCTGCCACCTTCCCATCTGCCTGACCTCTTGGATGGATTTCCCTTGGGTTCAGGTGATGGGTTCGGCGGCTATCGGCCTGTTATTGACCCTACAGGTGCGTAGGGTTCTTTTGGCCCTTTTCATATATATATATATATATATATATATATATATATATATTTTATCATCTTTTCCTAACTGCTTTATGTTTTTTGCAGTGTCGGATTCCAATGAAGTGTATGTTCCACGATGGAACATTCGCCGAGGAACAACCCTTCGCACCCCTGTAGAGTGCGTGGAATGGGCTCGTCACGCTGCTCCCAGTGGTGCGTTGGGGGAAGCCATGGCTAGCTACCAGGAGGGTAGGCTAACCAATGAGCTTCGGGTTCTCCTGGCCCGGATGCAACCGCGCGTCGAGCTGCTTTGTCGTGAAAACGACAAGTTAAAAGCAGCTCGCCTTAAAGAAGTGGCTCAGGCGCGGGCTGTCCGGGAGGAGAACCAAATGCTTTCCGCAGTGGCTGCGGAAAAGGAGAAGGCCTTCAAGGCCCTCGAGGTTGAAGTTCAGGCTCGACTCGAGGCCCGTTCCAAGGCTGCCCAAGCTGTTAATGAACAGCTTCGGCTGGCTAAGGAGACTGCGAGTAACGCAACCGAGAGGGCCACCAAGGCTGAAGCTGTTGCTGAGCCTCTACGCGTGGAGAATGAAGAGCTTAAAGCCAAATTAGAGGCTCACCAGCAAGCTCATGATGCCTTGGCAATGGAAGACGCCAAAAAGCTCCAGGAGATCTTGGACCAGAGGGGGGTGCTTGACCATACTGAGCGGAAGCTAAAGGGCGTCGAAGAGGCTGCGGCTAAAGAAGTGTTGCTTGCCAACCTCAACAAGAGTGAAGCCGAACGCGCCCGTAACGAAGCTCAAGCCGCCCTCCAAGAAGCTCTGGTTGCCAAGGAATGGCTTCTTCGAGAAGCGTTGTCTCAGGTATGTTTAGCTTTATGTCTTCACGCTTTTCTTTGTAAAATAGAAAAGGTTCTGATACTTGTATTTTTTTTTCTTTGTAGGTTGTGCATCGGGTCTTCTCAGAGACGTCTTATGACGATGCTATGAGCGCAGCCCTCAACGCTTCTCATGAGGATGGGGAAAAGGCCGGCTTCCTGCTTGGTCTAGGGTTCGTTGAGAAAGGCATCCCGCCTTCCAACTTCCCTTTGTTTGATGTGGATACTGAAGCTGTTTATGACCAAGCAGTGAACCAGTATGCCGCCTTCCCGCATCCGGTGGTGGAGAAGGTGAACGAAGTCGCTGCTGCTGATGATGGGCTAGCTATTCTTAAAGCCTTCCTTGAACCACCACGCTCTACTGATGGAGCGGGTCCAAGTGGAAGTGGTCCTGAAGCCTGATTCTGAAGATCCCTTTCCACCATTAGCGTAGATTTTTGCTTTTGTATAGCTATCTTTGTAATATTTGAATTTGATGAAATAAAGATTGTGTTTGTTCTTTGCCTTGTTTATTTTACGCATGTTTTGATCTAACTTAGTAATTTCTTTAGTACTTAGATAAGTTAACTTTTTAACGTGGTAAATTATAAGTTTGTTTCGCTTCCTCTTTCATGATTGTGCGGGTATGACCGTCACACTTAGTAGGATGGCTTAACTTTACTTATATCTGACCTGCGTGGAAGTTTTCCTCATCTTTTCCTTTGAAATTTTCTAAGTGTTCAGAATAAGTTAACCTTTGAACGTGGTAGATGATAGGTTGAAGTTTTGCTTCCTTGTTCGTGATTGTGCGGGTAAGACCGTCACTTGCACTTACAAGGATGGCTAAACTTTACTTACATCTGACCTGCGTGTAGGTTTTCCTTAAAACTTGAGATTTTTAGCGTTGTGTTTATGCGGGTTTTGCCGCCTTCCACACGTAACGACTTACTTCTTCCCCCATTTATGCGGTGAATACCGGCACATCAGTGTGGGAAGTTCATAAGTATAAAGGTAAGGCTATCAACACATTGTGAAAGGAGAATCATTTCCATTAGAAGTGGCTCTAGGCCTTTTCTTTACATGTTTGGAATTGATCTACATATAACATTTGCGTAATTGAGCTCCATTCCATGTTCTTGGGATGGGAGTGCCATCGAGCCTTTCGAGCCGGTATGCGCCCTTTCCCAGGACTTCTTTGATAATGTATGGCCCCTCCCAGACCGGGGCCAGCTTTCCCGGGCGTTCTTGGTTCGAAGCCTCGTTGTTACGCAGTATGTAGTCTCCTACATTGAAGTTATAGAGTTTTACCCGCGTGTTGTAGTACTTTTGCATTTGTCGCTTGTAGTTCTCTTCACGCACTGCGGCTAAGTCTCTGCGTTCCTCGGTTAGCATAAGGTCTAACCGTCTTTCCGCATCATTGTCTTCTGGCTGAATCAAGACCCTTGGTGAGGGTAAACCAATTTCGACCGGGACCATGGCTTCAGTGCCATAAGTGAGACTGAACGGGGTTTCTCCCGTACTGGCCTTCTTCAGCGTTCTGTTTGCCCAAAGGACGTGCGGAAGCTCGTCCACCCAGCCGGATCTGTGTTCCAAGAGTCTTTTCTTTATGCCTTCGACGATGCTCTTATTTGCTCTTTCCACCTCACCATTACCTTGCGGGTGTGCCACTGAGGTAAAGGTGTGGGTGATTTGAAGTTCCTTCAGCCACTGTTGTAGCTTCTTGTCAGCAAAGTTGGTGCCGTTATCGCTCACCAAATTCTGTGGAAGTCCAAAACGACAAATAATAAATTCCCAAATAAATTTTTTGATATGTTTTGCGGTTGTTTGGGCTAAGGGTTTTGCTTCTATCCACTTGGTGAAGTAGTCGATGGCTACCACTAGGAACTGAACATTTCCTGCTGCTGTAGGAAATGGGCCTGTCACATCGATGGCCCACTTCTGAAATGGCCATGAAGAAGTGACTGGAACAAGTTCATTCTTCGGGCGGTGCGTGTTGGGTGCGTAAAGCTGGCAAGACCTGCATTTTCTGATGTATGCCAGTGCATCCGTATGCATCCCCGGCCAAAAGTATCCCGCGTTGTTTAGCTTAGCTACAACAGCGCGGGGACCTGCGTGTACTCCACAGATGCCTTCGTGTACTTCCGTTAGGAGGTAGTCAGCATCTTGGTTGTCCACGCATCTTAAGAGTGGGCCAAGAAAGTTACGTCTGTAAAGGATGTCATCGATGAGTTGATAATTCAGTGCTTTACAGCGTAGTTTTCTTGCCTGTGTTTTGGATTCTGGTAGTGTACCTGCCGCAAGGTATTTTATTATTGGTGTCATCCACGTTTCCGTGCCGGTTTGGATGACACAAATTTCCTTGTGCGGGACCGAAGGTGTCTCGAGGAGTTCAATGCGGATATCCTTTCCTAAGTGGGTGAAGGCTAATGATGCAAGCTTGCTTAACGCATCCGCAGATTTGTTTTCACTTCGCTTGACGTGTATGACTTTGCAGTCATTGAAATCGCGCATAAGGGATTTTGCTTGTGCGAGGTACAGGGCCATTGTGTCGTTCACGGCCGTGTACGTCCCGTTGATTTGATTGGCTACTAACATGGAATCCACGTGGGCTTCCAAGTTTTTCACTCCCATCTTACGCGCAATTCTCAGCCCAGCCAAGAATGCCTCATACTCGGCTTCGTTATTCGTACTTGGAAAATCCAGTCGAATAGCGTAAGTGTATTCTTGGCCTGCTGGGTTGGTTAGTTTCAGCCCTGCGCCTGAACCCTCGTTATTGGCTGCCCCATCAGTGTAGAGTCGCCAGACATCATTGATGTCTTGTGCTGGAGAGGGTTGAGCCTCTTCCTGGCACTCTTTTTCCCGCGATGCAGGCACTTCTGCAATAAAGTCGGCCAGAACCTGGCCTTTTATGGCTGGTCTTGGCTTATAGTTTATCGCGTATTCTCCCAACTCAATTGCCCATTTGGCTAGGCGTCCCGATAACTCGGGTTTGCCTAGAACGTTTGCAAGTTTGAAGTTGGAGAGAATGGTGATTGGGTGACCCTGGAAATATCGTCTTAACCTGCGTGAAGCGTGTATAAGTGCTAAGACTAATTTTTCGAGGGTAGAGTACCGGGTTTCTACGTCTGTTAGGATACGGCTGACATAATAGATTGGGATCTGGATGCCTTTTCGCTCTACTAGCAGGGCTGCCCCGGTTGCTCTATCTGTTGCGGAAAGGTATAGGATTAACTCCTCTCCCGCTTCTGGTGCTGTGAGTGTTGGGAGTTCGATCAAGCGTGACCGAATCTCCTGAAAAGCTGCTTCCGCTTCTGGTGTCCAGCGGAAGTGCGTTTTCTTTAAACAGTTTCTCAACGTTGACACGAAGGGAAACGACTTATCCGCGTGGTTTGCCAAAAAGCGATTAAGTGCCACTAGTCGTCCATTCAGTGTCTGAGCCTGTTTGATGGTAGTAGGTGATTCCATTTTGATAATGGCTTCGACCTTTTCAGGGTTCGCTCTGAAGCCATCTTTAGTGACGATGACCCCCAAGAACTTCCCTTCTTCCATTCCAAAGGCACACTTGCTCGGGTTGAGCTTCATGAATTAAGTATTTAATAAGGATAATAATTAAATTTGATTCTTAAACAAATTAATACTAATAGTTAAGTTCAACAAGAATTATCATAACGAATCGAATCCACCCTGACAATTCCAATCATTTTCCACTTGCAACGTGCGTGTTTAACAGCACCTGGTTACACATAAATCTATATTGTTAAACATATGTGTGTGTGTTTTCTAATAGGTTTGCACCGATTCATGAATATAAAGTTAGGTAGACATAATAAACAAGATTTCCATATATGTATATTGATAGGGGACTATGTTAGTGTACAAGAAGACCATTTTCCGTTTTTCATGTTTATTAGTTATTACTCGAGAGGCAGTCTGAATTTCCGAATGTGAATCACATGGGATGATTCATAGCCATCTAATTTTATGTTATTAGTGGTTCCAGCCGGCCAAGTTGATGTGGGGTCACTGGGTGCGATTTTGACCCATGACGGTCCATGTGAACTGAATTTGGTGGTGGACCGGGTCCTACACTTGCTAATACTTAAATAAATGCCAACCAAATCACAAGCCTGGTTCCTTGATTCCGCCAAATTAACCGCGTATGGTATGGCTTGTGAATATTAATTGGCTCCTACATAACATGTTACGCGCTAATTATTAATTAATTAACACTAAACCCCTTAAAATATTGACTGTTTACATTTATAACAAAAGAATTTTTTTATTGATAAAAGATTTGTACCTAAATATTGAGTTCGGGTTCGTGTTTCTTGAGTGCGGTTAAACGAGTGTTTAAATGTTTACGATGCCCTAAATCTTTTATCTAAAGACAACTATCAGGGTAACGTAATTGTTTATGATGATTTCAAATATGTGGGATGATAAAAAAAAATGTACACGTATGAACTTTTATATGGATTATGCGAAAAAAGAAAACGACAAAAGATAAGTACACGTTTTAATTTATTAAACTCAAGTAAAAAATGAAATATGCATGGTGTATTTCATCTGGCCTTCACCTTATTATGTTGTTATGTTTGAAAGTGACTTATCTATAGAGAAAGTTTGATTCCCCTCTTCGACTTTTATGACTTGTGAGGTTTTTAGCATTTTCAACCTTTTTTGCAATTTTCAGATTTTTTTTCTTTTTTGTCTTCATTATTCAATCTTTTGTTTTCACTTATTTTGTAGATCTATAATCATACAACATAAAATCTCTTTGATATGTTATTATTATATTAAAAATAAGCAGGAATATCAAAAATATGTTATGACAAATGTTTAAAATATATATATATATATATATATATATATATATATATATATATATATATATAAAATTATTGGCTACCCAAGGTCTAGAAGAGTCAAACTCAACCTTAATCAGGGTTTCAATGAACAACATTCAACAACGCTAGGAATAATGATTATTGAATGTCTAATCACTGATTATTGTTCGTTACAACATAATATTTAATATTTAAGTACATTTTTAAGAGATTCATGAATGATTGATGGTCTCGGTCACTAGTTTGTTTGTTAACCTTCACACTATTAACTTTATTAAGTAGGGTAAGAAAATAAATTGAAAACGACTTAATCAAAACAAAATTAAAAGTATGTACAGGTAGAACCACGACTTGAAACGAATGATGTGATGGTTTTATTTGAATCTTGAACCGGACCCACCCATTGGGGTCTACTTTCATAAGTTTGCTATCTTGCAAGTGTTTTGTGATACATGTTCATTAAATGATGAGTTTAGGATGTTTTGTGATGTATATTCATTGAAGCTACTAATTTAGAATATTTGTTTGTATATCTTGTTTATGGTGTCGACCATGAGAAAAAAATACTGTCATTTTATATACTTGTAACTATTTGTGCCATATAGTCTACACCAAGTATCACTTTAGACATTTTGCTTCATGGTCCTTTGACAACATCTTAATCCCGTCCTACACTCTTACCTGGGAACACCATCTGACATTGTCCAACCAATGATGCAGTTGTTAGGTTTGTGAAAGTCTTTGGACCTATTTTAGTTGACATTTAGAAGGCAAATGGGGGCAGTCCATTTACTTGGGCATTAATAAGAAAACCCTAGTTGCAACCTATGAACGTAGATTACCTTGATGACCCATGTAAAACTTGTGTCTTGTTTACCTTGATCTTTCATATATTTGTTTGAGGTTTAGCAATTGTTATCTTTCCTTTTTTAATTTGGTTATTGAAAATTGTTTCTCATAAAGTTGTTCTGTTTCATATCTTATAGTGTTGAGTAAACTTGTGTTAAGAATTGATTTTATAAATGACACAAAAGGTAAATAAATAATAAAATAAAGACCAGGAACATGCGTAGTTGTGAAGGGTTGTTGATATTTTGGATGGCTACTTATCGGTGTTGCTGTCTCTCGTATCTTTCAATAAATGCACATGCATGCTTAGCTTCTACATGACATCCTATCAAGTATTAATATGAGGCTATGAGCCCCAATCTTTTACCATCCCATTTTTCCCACATGACTTTGGTTACACGCAATCTCCAATCTTAACCTCTAGACGCATCGCATCTTACTTTAATCGTAGAGCACGAGTAATAGTTAATGTTCTTTTTAAGGGTTATTTTTCGTCAAGTCATCATCGTCACTCTTTTTAGCCAAAAACATGTGAAATGAATGCCCCTTAACACATCTTTAATCATTGTCACTTCAAAACACATATGGACGTAATTATAGAAATGATCATGCCCTATAATGCTTCGGAGGTGGCGTGGGGATTTATTCGCTCCTATAATGCTCATATAATGTCTTCTTACACATGGTCTTATGCTTATGAAATTTGATATGTTTATGTGTGCATGCTGATTACTTGTTGACGGGATCTTAGACCCTCTATAGTAGGCGCTTCCAACAAAGCGTTGGATGAAGTGGATGGTGACTGATGGATTTTTTTGACTGGAAAATTTCTAAAAGAGTCATTTTATAGAAAGAGATTTTAAATCCGTCCCTCCTAATTAAACTTCCGTTCATGAATTTGAGGAAATTGTTTGCTTTCTTCCCAAAATAAATATAATATATTTTATTTTTCACAATATCAAGTTTCAATAACGGTCACCTACTCTTTATTTATTTATTTATATCCCGAGTAGTATCTTAATTCTTAAGTGCAAATTGATGTTTCTATCCAAAAAGGAATTGTATGGCCTTATATACTATATAGTATAGTAAACATGGAAAAGTAGAAAACTGAATTGAGGAAAATTCAAAGGGTAAATAGTGGCAAGTTGAACAAGTTGTGTCCTCGGGAGTTGGGTTGTTATTTGTTATCCAATATTCCTATCATATTCTATGTTGCATCGTACAAAATGGAAATACCCTTAAAATATTTATAAATAAAGGCAAAAATATATTTAAAAAACAAACAAAAGAAACAGAAACTTATGATCCAAATGAAAACGTACTAATTTTTTTTTTTGAGTGAATAAACAATTAAAAACATAAAACCGTCTAAACATACTTAAATTGATCAGTTTAGGAGATTTAAAAATTATACACATAAAAAGTTGGTTTAAAAATTTAAACAAACCTTATTTTATACTAGCTAAATTCTACAATTAAAATGAGCGCTAAATGGTATGCGGACGCTACCTTTATCTATAATGTGACATTACAAACATAAAACTAAGACGGAAACACCAAACAAAATGTCCCCTCACCTTTAATAAGTTGAGTATATTGTATATCACCACTTTATATCTTTGATCATATGAATCAACTACGAATGTTAACTGATTTTGTGATTATGTGTATCTCTGGTACGTAATTATCAAGAGTCGTGTTGTTCTTTCCACTCAAATATATGTAAAGCGGATAATTTTCGAGTTGATTTAACATATGTTTTCAATTTATGTAGTAACCGCCACCGAATACATGCGTTTTAATGACATACAAGTGAAATTTGGCTTGTAAATGATGTTTTGTGCACGCCACTACTTTAAACAACATTAATGGGGGTTGAAGTATGGTAGGTGAGTAAACTACACAAGAAATCAAAATTTCATAACAAAATAACCACCTTGACAATATTGTTTAAATTTGATGTGAGGGGAATCATGTTAGCTTGTAAGGAGAAGGCTAGTGGTGTAGTAGGCATGTGTGGTTCCTAGTTGGTGGGACCATAACCGCAATTTGGTTGCAAATTGCACATGTATTACGCCTATCTTTTGGGCATTTATCAACCAGATTCCTCGCTTTTTGTGACGACTATTATATATATATTATTATGCAAAAAGTCATTACAATTACCAACAGAAATTCACATGACAAGCGACGAGGTTGATGCATTCATATCACACAATTCCGTGCTTCGTTCGTCGTATTTATATATCCTTTTCTTCCGGTTTTAGTTTCGGTTTCACACCCTGTTTTCATAGTGCACTTGCATCATATTATATTTCATATATATATCAGGGCCGGCCCTACAGCCTTGTCGGCTAAAACTAAGGCTTGAGGCCTCCTAAAATATAAGGCCTCCGTTTAAAACGTTTAAATGCTTGTATATATATCGAAATGCATATTAAAATCATATAGTTGATATTTTTAACAATTTTAGAGATTGGCTTGGTGGTTAAGATGCATGTGTTTCACTTCAAAAAACATTTTTCATTACCCACGTTCGATTCTTCTAAGCTACCTTCTTCTTTTATCTTTTTTTTTTTCTATTATAGTAGTTTCTTATTTTCTATTTATTTTGCCCAATATGTCACAAGTCTTTACTTATACTTAGTTGTGTATAAAACGACTCTCCTAAACATATGTATCATTTTTCTTTCTGGCATGAGAAGTTATGGCTAAACACAATTTCTGTTTGTTAATTAATATATATATATATATATATATATATATATATATAAAATAGATGGGCAAGATGACATGGCGTGACCATATACAGATAAAATTTAGGTGCCGTTCAATTTGAAACAACTATATAGTAATAAATGTTGGTAAGTTTCATTTTAATAGTTATGTCATGTGGATATGATAAGGTTAAATCTATTTGAGTTTGTGTCATTTATTAATGATATATACTGAGTTTTTGTAGTTGCAAAGTTTTATTATATTTGGTGTTACTTTTTGACAAAGTCGTATTACCCTTATAAATACATAACCGTGAATAGCGTTATTGTATAACGGATTATTGAAATCGAGTTTTGAGCTAGCTACTTTCTTGATAATATAATAATACGAGAATTCATCCTAAATTGGGTGTTTGTTTGTGTATTTGATTATCAATTCGTTCTTGAATATAGTTGAAAGAAAGAATCAATATACTAAGCTCATCCTTAAAAGTTAAAACTTTTAGGCCAAAAATGAAAATCATATTCAATGGGTACATTTGAGTTCAAACGATTCATATTTGATGATTATACATGTAAAGAGAACAAATTTGCGAAGTAATTAACGTTTAGGCCAGCCTGTTCGACATGTTTAACTTACGTGTTTGTCCCATTTTCATGAACCCGTTTTACTTGCATATCCTCACTTTTTTCAGAGAACTAATATTGATAAAATTGGTTTAGAATTTCAGATAAAACATGTCCACCCTCACTCACACTTGCCAACACATCCCAACTCCGAGCAAACCTGACAACCACCCTATCAATATATGTCTGCAAACTTATAACAATTAGATAGGTTGGGGAGTAATGTTCCCCATCTTGTGTATCCAATTGTGATTTGTAAAGATGAGTAGTCGCATCTTTTGTTTGGGATTTTATTGGCACATGCATCATGAAGGTTGAAAACGAGAAAATTCGCTAAAAAATTATGTGGGTTTGGTGATGGGATTTTTTTGTGTTAGCCCTGAAGTCATGAGAATGCGACTACGAGGCATAGACGATTGAAGGAGGGTTTTGTTTCATTTATTAAGGACAAATCAATGGTGTCCAAATAGTCGAAATGCATTACATATTTACTATAGAAGAAGGAGATCGGCAGGGTACTTTGGTAATTCTATCTTTTTTCCTTCTTAATAGAAGTGCAAATAGTCATTTTAAAACTTAACATAAATTACACATGCTCCCAATATTTACAAAACGAAATGTCTTATTTTTGTGTTTAACATGACATGCAAATGATAAATAATGTATTCCACCTCCCACCCCCGCTCTTCCAATTCCCTGACGCCTAACCTAAGTATATAAGATTCGCATCTTACAACGTATACATTTGACGACGTTAGGTGTACTTATTGAAAAATGATAAAAAGATATCATAGATGTCCTTAGAAAGAAATACCTATTTATTTTGTCACAAAAATCACACTTATTACTCTTAGATCTTTTAATAAATTTTGACATAAAATAAAAGTGTTTAATAATTCTTATCTTCTTCTCCCCTGTGGCCTATGGGCCAATTTGCCAAGTTTCAATCTTCATTACAGATCCTTTTCATATTTTACGATATCCTTACTTGTCACGTGCTCCCAATATTTGCCATCAAAATTTATAATATTATTTTCCATTTATTTATCTACACAATTCCAATTCCAATTCCAATTCCAATTCCAATTCACCTACACATATATATAAACCAACATCACATCTCCTGTCTTCAACAAACACAAACACAAATTCAAAAACCAAAACCTTAGATTTCATGATATGGAGTGGATTAGAGGTAAAACAATCGGTCACGGAAGCTTTGCAGCTGTTAGTTTAGCAAAACCCGTAAATTCGGACTCTCCAAAAGTATTAGCGTTGAAATCTTGTGGCGTGTCGCATTGCGAGTCATTAAAGAGCGAGCGAATAATATTGGAAGAGCTAAAGGATTGCCCAGATATTATCAAATGCTACGGAGACTCAGTTACAGTCGAAAACGGCGTTAAATTATATAATGTTGCGTTAGAGTACGCCTCCGGCGGGGCATTATCGGAAAGAGTGAAGTTGCCGGAAAATGAAGTCCGGCGGTACACGAAGTCTGTTTTAAACGGGCTTCAGTTTATTCACGGGAAAGGGTTTATGCACTGTGATATTAAGCTTCAGAACATATTATTATTCTCGGATAACGGAAACGACGTCGTTAAGATTGCGGATTTCGGGTTGGCGAAAAGGTCAACGGGGGAGTTGACCAAGGGTGAGATTAGGGGTACGCCGATGTACATAGCGCCGGAGACTGTCACCGGCGGCGAACAAGAGTCGGCGTCGGATATATGGGCGGTCGGGTGCTTGGTGTCGGAGATGATCACCGGCGAACCGGTTTGGAAGTGTTCGGAAATTGGCGCGCTTTTGATGAAAATCGGAAATGGCTGGGAAGTTGTCGGATGAGGGAAAGGATTTTTTGGAAAAATGTTTTTTGAAAAATCCGAGGGAGAGATGGACGGCTGAGATGCTGTTACAGCATCCGTTTGTTATGAATAGTGTTTTATGTGAAGACGCGGAGAATCAAATCTCTCCGAGAGATCCATTTGATTTCCCTGATTGGGAATCAGAGGCATCTTTGTCAGTGTTGTTGCCGGAATCTCTCGGAAAAGATGTTGGATTCCGATCTGGGTTGCCGCCGGCGACGAGGTTAGGGCAGTTGCTGACAGCTAAGGAACCCAATTGGTCTGATTCAAACTGTTGGGTGAAAGTAAGATGACGTGGCGGAGATAGATTCAAGAGTTAATTTGTTTTTTAAATTTTGACACGGATTCTTTTATTGATTTAAAAGGTGGATATTTTTTTTCCATCATCAAATTGTAAATACAGATAGATATGTGGAAGATGGTACATACACATCACTGTCAAAATATGACTTCTGTCACAATATATTATTATTGGGTTTATAGTAAATTTCATCATTCGCTATTAATATTTAAGATGTTTTGTATGGTTCTGGTAACGGGTATGTTTCTTTTGGTTAACTGTGTCGGGTATCACGTGATATCATCGGTCTCATACTAATGAAGTTATAAGCTAAACTTATATCAAATATTCACCCCAAATGCTTTGAATTTACATGTTAGATTCATATTCTTTGCCACTTGCCAATATGCATGTGATAAGTGAAATTATGTAACCAAAAAAGAAACCAGTTTTAATTAGGAAAATCCTAGCCAATGAGCTTGAGCTCAGCCAACATTGAAGGGAAGTGAAGACTTGGCTACAGACTGCAAGTTTGAATTAGATTTCAACTGGATATTACCGCAGTGAGTCATCAAGAGACGGGTTTTCCTGAGAACAAGAAATGGTGGGTTTGGACTAACTAGCGTTGTCTGTGATCGTGGGCGTACATGGTTGCCTTTTAGCATTGGGTTACTCTAAGTAGCTAGGCTTTATTCATTGGTCGTTCAAAATAACAATAAAAATAAATTCTAGAAAGTTTTTTCATGATTACGTAGAAGATAACTCATGAGAATTATGCGATAACACATGATTAGCAAATCATTATAAGATAACCCAATCATTTGGAAACATGAATCAGGGTTTTAATTGCAACTAATTATATTATAATTATTCATTAAAAAAGGGAGATGCATGTAACTTGCAAGAATCATTTTAGGTTTCTAAAGCAAAGCAAAGGCTGAAAACAAAGATCTTTCGGTCACGAAATTTGCTGTCTTTTGCAGGCTTAGATCTTATTACCTCTTTAAATTCTTTTTATTATTATATTTATATTCTTTTTATGATTAAACCATATTCCGAGCACCATGCTTGCTTTACCACCCAATTAGGTGTCTTCCCTATATAAAGTATATAGATTTCAATTTATTTTTCTCATAATAAGATGAAATAGGTAATTTACTATACCTCAAACTATAATTTTGAATTTCATTTATTACCTTTTATTTTTTAATTAATATTCTATTTAGAAAATAAGATGACTACATCTAATAGAGATGTATATGCATTGTTGCAAAAATCGGTGGTCGGGCGGTGGGGTGAGGACTAGCGATTAATCGGGATTAGTCGAGATTAATCGGGATTAATCGGATCGAACTTTAATGTATGTTTTTCAGTTTTATACACACACACATTTTTATATGTAATTTTCAGTTTTATATATACACAAACATATTTTGGCGGGAAATTGGCTGGAATCTCGCTGGAAACAACTAGTTTTTGCTGTAATCTCGCCGAAAATAGTTGATATGGGTCGGAATCTTGCCGGAAACCACTGATTTTGGTCGGAATCTCGCTGAAAGTCGTCGATTTTGGCCGGATTTGACTTTTAACCGATTAATTGACTGATTAGCCCAAAATTAATCAGTGAAGTGGGGACTAGCGATTAATCAGGGATTAATCGGTGACTAGTCGGGATTTTTGCAACACTGTGTATATGGGTTAGTTTCAGGATTAAACCGAAACTAAACTAAAATTTCCATTTTTAGAAATAGATTAGTTTGGTTATGTTATGAGTTGATTTTTAGTTTTATAATTGGGCTTAAAATAATTTGGTTTAAAAAATGAATATGAAGTTTAGTTCAGTGTGGTTCAGTTTTAAAATGGTGTATGACCGAAACTGAACCATGAAATTTCGTTGCAATTTTGTGTTTCGGTTCGATTAATTGATTTTTTTTACTCACCCTGCTGCATTAGATTGTCAATATAAGTGTTTAAATGGCACACACAAAAGTAACTATATTTGTATCTGAAATACGCTATAACAAAATATCAAATAAAACTATATTTCAATTTTGGGCTTTTCTAAATCATTTTTTTCTAAAAGTTTGGTGTTGCTATTTGCTGGTTAAATTCCCTCTCTCACAGACACATAAAATGTAGCTTTTGAGTATCCCTGATAGGGACAGGGGTGAGCAAATTCGGTAATGGTATCAATTGGTGCCGGTACCGAATCGGTACCAAAGTTTTGAGTTTCGTTATCGGTACCGGTACTGGTATTTCCCGATATTTTACCTTCAATACCGGTACCGTCCTAGTACTGATAAAAATTTGCGATTTTCGGGACCGGGACCAGTCGGTACCATTACCGTACCGATCTCATCCCTAATCCCTGACAAAAAACAATTTCTGATGATGGCTCAATTTGAAGGTTTAGTGGCCTAATATGGACAAAAAATGCACGAGTGACTTAATTAAGATAGAATCATAACAGAGAGAGAGAGAGAGGAAGGTTTCAACCAAATTAAGCGTAATCCATTATGACCGTTCTATTCGTTATTATACAGACTCATTTGTTAACGACCTAACGACTAATAGCTAACAACCCAACTAACTCTTTTACAAACAGACACCAACTAGTCAGCGATTACCAAAATGACCCCTGTCATAACTATCACGAAATTACAAAGTGACCCCTGTACATTCTATACTCGTAACCAATTGAAACAGTTACATTTTTTATTTTTCTTGAACTAAAACACGAAAATTATCAATACATAAATAAATTTCATGGAACCTTCAAAATTCGATATGTTTACGGCCCATTACTCTGGACTACAAATGGGCCTGGTAGAAGCAACTCAGCAAGCATGAAGCACTCAGTTAAGATAAATAAAATAACAATAATAAAACGTTAAAAGTAATAGAGGAAATGTGTAATCTTTATACTAGTTGTAGTGTATGGCTGTATATGCCATCTGTTTTTTCAAAATATGTTATTTGTCATAATTTAATTTAAAGTTTTCACTAAAGTTGAAAGGATCAAATCATTAAAATAAAATGGAAAAAGTGGCTCAACAAAATATAATTAAGTTCATTAATGTTGCTACAACAATTATAAGACCAATGATAGTGAATATATTTTTTAGGCTAACAGGCTTCAAGAGTTCCGGTTAACCTAACGCAGGTCGTCGGGTCCCTCTACATTTGCAAAACGTAAAGAGAGGTTCACTAGTTTAGTTGTTATTTGTTATGGTTCACTAAGGATCCAAGACCGAGATGCAAGAGCCGGTTCTTGGATGTAGATTCTTAGTGAAGTTATGTTATTTTTGAAGTAAGAAAGAAACATTCAAAGTGCAAGCTCTCAAGGAAGAAAAGAAGATCAAAGAGTGTAAGTTAACTCCCAGATCTGGTGTGTTTGTATGACTGAGTTACATTCCTTTTATAGAGAAGGAATGTAAGGCTTTTGTCCAGTGGTTATACTAGTGAATTTCTGTTGCAGTTGAGGACTGACCCTTTTAGGCGCATGAGGTTATCGACCTGTGGTTAATAGTATGCTTTCTGAGCATGTGTCCTTTTTTCGGCTGAGAGACAACTAAACAGTGATAAATTTTATAGCTACTAAGTAACGCATTTTCCACATACTCCATGTGTTCGATACCCGCTTACCGCTATCTAATTAGTTGTAATCGGTTTATTTTTGAGTGAGTCTTCGACCTCACGTCATCTACAAACCTAATTAGTTAATTTATTGTGTCCGTTCCAAATCCAATAAGGCATCTGATGTCGTCCGACTCAATCCAACTTGGCATAGATTCATCGTTTAGCTCAATTTCTCTACAATACAACCAAACAGAACAAGTATTGTATAATATTTGAGAACGTACCAGAAACCTCAAACCGATTCCTGCTTTCTCTCTATATTATCGCTTTCTCTCTTTGACTCTCATTTTAACTCTCTTTAACCATCTTTGACGGGAAAGAACCTGCTATAACTAAAATAAACTCAACCAATGGATCTGGAATCATCAGTTTTGTTCTTGAAAACAACATTTAAGAAATGGAGCAGCAAATCAAGAAGAATAAATCAAACCTGGGTCCTTTGAACCATTAAATCAAACATTAGAAGTTAGAACCACGCCAACGAATACCTGATTTTGATTTAGGAGAGAGAGAGTGAGAGAGAGAGAGGATAAACTTTCTTAAGGTCTGAATTTCAAAACTTCGTTGCAATGCTTTTACGTTATTCATGGTTTTTTGAATTTTGAATTAGCCACAAATGGGATGCGCAAGATATAATGATTTTTATGCTTTATGCATTACAAACTTGTATATTATGTATCAGGAGTAGTAAAACTTTTATTTTAAAGAGTTTTTATTAAATTACTATTTTGCCCTTCCTATATGTATATTAATATAGTGTATATATATTGCTAGCTATAAGAGAACATAAGTAGCAATTCAGACACAATGGGACAAACATTTTTTACTAAAAGTAACAAGTAAAATGGGTAAAACTAGTTGTGAATATCTAAAGTTTGTTATTAGTTAAATAATAAAAACACCAATCTTCTAATTGTTTTATCCTTTAGAAAATTGTTAATATAATATTCTCTAATTAATTTTCAAAATCATTTTACGATCCAGTGTTGTAGATAAGGTTATTATGGATATGTAACATAATTTGTTTTAAGTGGCATGTTAGTGAGTCAAATATTGATTTAGTTAGATATTGTTTCCAAGTCTGAACGAAAATCCCAACTTCAAAACCAATATAACTAAATAAATTTGACATTATTACGTCTTTCAAATATCCTTATTTGTTTATGTCAAGCGAAAAGTTATCGAAATATCAGAAGAGTTAAATAGAAACTCTTAGTTTTTCTATCAAGATACAATTTTAAAGAAGTTTACGATTCTTTAGTAATTAATATGGTAGGTTACACAAATTTATTATTGTTTTAATTAGAAAATTAGAAGTTTTTAAAAGTTGAATTATAATAATGATGGCACTTTCACAACAAGGGTTATGTAATTGTCACATGACACAACTATTGTTTTTGTTTATAATATAAAGGATTGTATCGAGTTTAGGTATAACCGAGTATGGGTACAGAGTATGACTGGTTTCAGGTATTTACATGTATAATCGGGTACGATTCCGGGTACTGCTATCGAGCTCAAAATGCATATCATATTCGTACCTTGTAGGTTTCGGTATAGAATACCCGGTTATAAAAAAAACCGGTTTAGAGTATTTTATCAGATTCGGTTCTGATTACAGGTTTTTTTTGCACCTCTAAATGTGGTAGTGAAGTCCAAGTCGAGTAGAAATTACTAACAAGCAAGTTTATGACATATAATTTAATTTAAGAAAGATCTCAAGATCAAATAAAGAGTCCATCTTATGATAGGATAACTAACTCTCATCATGTACTTGTATCATTTGATTTGTCAACGGAACAGTTTGAAGAGGTTGATCTTGATTTAGCTTTACCACACCATCAAGTTTTATCCATCTCGAAGCTTAATGGTTCTCTGGTTGTGCTGGATCTCAAGCCGGATGCGATGGTTTATGATGTGTGGGTGATGATGAAAAATGGTGTTGGTTCAAAATCTTTGTTTACAAAACTATTCACTGTTCGTTTTAATCGGACACCCGAGACATTGTATTATGGGATAATTGGATTTAGGAAGAATGGTGAGCTGATGGTGGAACACATGCGTAGGCATGATGGAGTATTTCAAACAACACTTGGAGTTTATGATACAAACTCTAAACAGTTCAATGAAATCGAGAGGGATTTATCTTGTAGAACGTCTTTTTCAATGGCATCCTACACAGAGTCACTGCTCCTGCTTAATCACTGTGATTCAATCATTGAGTCATAGACGGTATATCGTCATGATATATGTTGGGGTAATTGGTATTTTCATCTATATATGATGTGGTTTTCTGCTGGTATTTATTAGTTGCTAATATTTTCTTAATGTTTAAAAGAATGTGTCTTTGTTCTGTTCTCTTTTCTCTTAAGGATTGAAGAGGTAGGTCCCAGCAGAGACCAGTTGGTCCCGCAAGACTCACCTTGAACAGGGACGTCTGCGCAAAGGCCATCTGCTCCCGCAGGACCCACCGTGCTCATAGAATCTTACGCGCAGTACGCAAGCTGTACACGCAGGGAAAGCCTCCCAATGGTGAAGTACCCCGCCTGTTCCCGCAGTTGCGGATACAAGCCATCAGGGAAGGCTACCCGCAGACAGCAGGGCTACACGCACAAGACACTAGCTACTTCAGCAGTCACGTGAAGGAATGAGCAGGGCGGGAACAATCCCGCCCAAATGAGCCAGTCTGATTCTGAAAGATCTTTTGTACCATACCTACCAAGGTATGGATAGGAAAGACGATCTGACCAGAACAGCCCATGAGCCAATCACAGGGTGACAGCTCACCGACAACAGTGCGAGGAGGAGCACCCTCTAGTACTGTTTGTCACTATTAGCCGCTGCCTACTCACCAACCCTTACTGTGGAGCATGCGCAGCCTACAGTTGGTGGAATAGTGTTACTGTTGGCCGTAACCTATTCACCAACCAGCATGGCCTGCGTACAATCCACAGTAAGTGGGACGTGCATAGTCTACAGTTGGTGGAATAGTGCAGCCGACTTTGTTACTGTTGGCCGTAACCTACCCACCAACCAGTATGGCCTGTGCGTAATCCACTGTTGGTTGAACAGGAATACTATTCAGCCGGCTGTACCTTCTAGAAAACCTACCTTCGGCTATAAATACTCCAACATCTTGGAATGGTAAGATCATCTGTTATCCAGTTATCTAGCAATCTCTTAATATACACTTATATTCAGAGCAACCTAGTCTGATTCTCACGCCGGAGGGTGGTCACAAGGAGGAACCCCCCCTTCTCAGTGACGAGCTTACGGTGTTTGTTTTGCAGGTCTCCTGAAGAACAGCCTTCTCAGCTAGACCTCATTCGTGGGAAACATTACTTAACCCCCAGATTATCTATAATCTGTACCGGGTCACTTAGTGTTTCTTCATTGGCGCCATCCGTGGGACAAAAGCTAGAACTATTTTAGTTTTCACAATTTCTGAAGAAATGGTTAACGTTACTCCGGTCCAAAGGCCTGTAACTGACCAAGAAACCCCGGTAACCACCCCAGCAACTGGGGGAACACCGGCGGTTATACAATCCTTACGAACACTACCCCGACTACCCAAGCCGGGGCAAGTGGAGTAAATATTCCATTGGGGTTCACCGATACCCAACTGGAAAAACGAACGAAGGTCCCTCGCCAAACATTAGAACAAGTGAAGGCGTGGGCCGAAGCACGGCAAAGAGAATTCCAAGCCGAATTGGATGAACGCTTGCGTTCAGCTCAACAGGCTGACGAATTCACCAGTACTCGCCAACACCTCAATATGAGCAGTGACTGCGAGTACTCAGAAGACGAGTTGGAGTCTGATACCGACGCGAACCCTCGCCATAAGGCGAAAGGGAAGCGTAAGGACACGGACGTCCAACCAAAAAGGAATTTTGGGGAAGCTTTTAAACCAATCGCGGAGAGAAACCCGCGTGACTTCTCCAAAACCTTTAGACCAACTGCTACAAATGCAGGAAGGTCAAAATTCGCAAGAGACATTGCGGAGGCAATCGCCCCGAGAAGTGCCAAACAAATGTCAAACATTGGCACTTATGATGGTCTATCCGACCCAGACGACCATCTGAACAGGTTCATTGCGGGGGCTACCGTCAGCAACTGGACGGAACCCACGTGGTGCTACATGTTCCAGATGACTCTGGTCGGAGCAGCCAGGGCATGGTTCGATCGTTTACCGATCCACCACATATATGACTGGGCGGACTTTCAGAACAAGTTCAGCCAGCACTTCAGCCAACAGAGGAAGTACACTGAGGAGCAGTGGACGATCCTCAACTGCGTGAGAGAGGAGGATGAATCTTTACTAGACTTCATCACTCGCTTCAACTCCAAAAAGCTTAGTCTCGGCAACATAAGTGAGGATCTGGTTCGCGCCGCCTTCATCCAAGGCGCCGAATACCCAGAACTTATCCGCACGTTGACGGGTAAGGATGGCATGCCATCCACATGGGATGCCATCATGACGGCGGCAAAGCGCTTTGCCGAGACGGAAAAGCAGCTGGGAAGGGACCTTCCCAGAGTACGCACCTCTACACGCAGAGGACAAGAGAGAACAATGTCCGGATCGCCCGGCAGAACAAAAAGAGGAGGCTAGGTATTTGGCAGTCAAGGGTAAACTTTGACACCTCATCCAGCTCTCGCCCTCTTGTTGGCGGAAGGGACAACACACACCCTTCAAATCGAAAACACCGGTGGACGCCACTCACAAAGAGCGTCACGGAGATATTTGCCACGGAAAAATTGCCATGGCCCAAAGCCCCATCGATCCGGCAGAAACCTAATGCGGATCAAAGCAAATCCTGTGATTTCCACGGGACAAAGGGTCATGGTACTGAAGAGTGCACATCCTTGAAGGATATTATTGAAACATTTGTTAAGGATGGAAGGCTTGCACATCTCGTGGCATCGATCAGGAAGGGAGGAAGGAATGACAACCGGTACAGAGGTAACGGACGAAAGCCCGTCGACATCAGCATCAACATGGTTCATGGCAAGGTCAGAGGAAGAAAAAGACGGGTGATAGAACCATGCGCGTGGAAGGAAGCTGAGGTGCGCTTCCCGCGAGTGCCAGGAGGCCCCAGCAAAGAAGGCCCCATCGTCATCAGAAGCCAGCTGGGGCACTACATCACCTCCCGCACTCTTGCTGACAACGGCGCTTCGTCGACAGTGATGTACAGGCAGTTCTTTGATAAGCTGGATGATGAAGACAAGGAACGCTTGGAAACGGTCTACGCTTCAATGGAAGGGTTTGATGGCAGTACAGAAACACCCCTGGGTATCCTATCTTTCCCCGTTACTCTTACTGATGGGAATCATTCACGCACAGAAGACGTGGATTTTGTCGTGATGAAAAAGCCACACCATACATACGACATCCTATTCGGAAGAGATGGGATGGCAAGATTCAACGCCGTGGTATCTTCAGTCCACGGCATGATGGGATGGCCAACAGCTGAGGGTGTAGCAATGATCTCTGGCATTCCCCAGGTATGCATTGCATCTGTCTCATCTAAACCCAAACCGAAGAAGGCTAAACCAACCGTCATTGAACCGGAAAAATGGGCCTTCAATGGCAAATACCCCGACCAGGCCGTTACCATTGGACCAACAATTGTTGATCCCACCCGCACCTTACTCAAGCGTTTACTGCAGAAAAACGCTGACATCTTTGCGTGGACACCAGCTGACATGACTGGCGTACCCCGAAGTATGGCGGAGCATAAGCTCAAATGCAATCCGGCTGTTACGCCAATCGTACAAAAGCGCAGGGTAATGGGGCCTGAACAAACTAACGCGTGTAGAACCCAAGTCAAGGAACTCCTTGACGCAGGCATCGTACGCGTTAGTAGATATCAAACATGGGTTGCAAATCCCGTAATGGTACCGAAGAATGACAAACAATGGCGCATGTGCATAGATTTCAAAGATTTGAACAAAGCATGCCCCAAAGATTGTTATCCGTTACCAGAAATTGATCTCAAAGTGGATTCGTTGGCGCCATTTCGCCTTAAATGCTTCTTGGATGCGTATAAGGGGTACCACCAAATCCACATGGCCATTGATGACCAGGACAAAACCGCATTTCGGACGCCCGATGGTACATTTTGTTATAAAATGATGCCATTCGGACTTAAGAATGCAGGGTCCACGTACCAACGACTAATGGACAAAGAGTTTCATGCCCAAATCGGGAGAAACTTGGAAGTCTATATGGATGATTTGGTCATCAAAATCCTCGAGCCTGAGGCGATGTTGAAAGACATTGAAGAAACTTTCAACACGCTCCGAAAGATAAACATGAAGCTCAACCTGAGCAAGTGTTCATTTGGGATGGAAGAAGGGAAGTTCTTGGGAGTCATTGTTACTAAAGATGGCTTTAGAGCGAACCCTGAAAAGGTCGAAGCCATTGTTAAAATGGAATCACCTACCACCATCAAACAGGCTCAGACACTGAATGGGCGACTAGTCGCACTTAATCGCTTCTTGGCAAACCATGCGGATAAGTCGTTTCCTTTCGTGTCAACACTGAGAAACTGCTTGAAGAAAACGCACTTCCGCTGGACACCAGAAGCAGAAGCAGCTTTTCAGGAGATTCGGTCACGCCTGATCGAACTCCCAACGCTTACAGCACCACAAGCGGGAGAGGAGTTAATCCTATACCTTTCCGCAACAGATAGAGCAACCGGGGCAGTCTTGCTAGTAGAACGAAAGGGCATCCAGATGCCAATCTATTATGTTAGCCGTGTACTAACAGACGTAGAAACCCGGTACTCTACCCTCGAAAAATTGGTCTTAGCACTTATACACGCTTCACGCAGGTTAAGACGATATTTCCAGGGCCACCCAATCACCATTCTCACCAACTTCAAACTCTCAAATGTTCTAGGCAAACCCGAATTATCGGGACGTCTAGCCAAATGGGCAATTGAATTGGGAGAATATGCAATTAAGTACAAGCCAAGACCAGCCATAAAAGGCCAGGTCTTGGCCGATTTTATTGCAGAAGTCCCCGTTTCGCGGGAAAAAGAGTGCCAGGAGGAGGCTCAACCCTCCCCAGCACAGGACGTCAATGATGTCTGGCGACTCTACACTGATGGAGCAGCCAGTAACGAGGGTTCAGGCGCAGGGTGAAAATTAACCAACCCAGCAGGCCAAGAATATACTTACGCTATTCGGCTGGACTTTCCAAGTACGAATAACGAAGCAGAATATGAAGCATTCTTGGCCGGTTTGAGAATTGCGCGTAAGATGGGAGTGAAAAACTTAGAAGCCCACGTGGATTCCATGCTGGTGGCCAACCAAATAAATGGAACATACACGGCTGTGAATGGCACCATGGCCCTGTACCTCGCCCAGGCAAAAACCCTTATGCGTGATTTTAGTGATTGTAAAGTCATACACGTCAAGCGCAGCGAAAACAAATCTGCGGATGCGTTAAGCAAGCTTGCATCACTAGCCTTCACCCACTTGGGAAAGGACATCCGCATTGAACTCCTCGAAGCACCATCAGTCCCGCACAAGGAAATTTGTGTCATCCAGAACAATACAGAAACATGGATGACACCAATAATAAATTACCTTGCAGCAGGAATACTACCAGAGTCAAAAACACAGGCAAGAAAACTACGCTGTAAAGCACTGAATTATCAACTCGTCAATGACATCCTTTACAGACGTAACTTTCTTGGCCCACTCTTGAGATGCGTGGACAACCAAGATGCCGACTACCTCCTAAGGGAAGTACACGAAGGCATCTGTGGGGTACACGCAGGCCCCCGCGCTGTTGTAGCCAAGCTAAACAACGCGGGATACTTTTGGTCGGGGATGCATACGGATGCACTGGCATACATCAGAAAATGCAGGTCTTGCCAGCTTTACGCACCTAACACGCATCGCCCAAAAAACGAACTGGTTCCAGTCACTTCTTCGTGGCCATTTCAGAAGTGGGCCATCGATGTGACAGGCCCATTTCCTACAGCAGCAGGAAATGTTCAGTTCCTAGTGGTAGCCATCGACTACTTCACCAAGTGGATAGAAGCAAAACCTTTAGCACAAACAACCGCAAAGCATATCAAAAAATTTATTTGGGAATTTATAATTTGTCGTTTTGGACTTCCACAGAATTTGGTGAGCGATAACGGCACCAACTTTGCTGACAAGAAGCTACAACAGTGGCTGAAAGAACTTCAAATCACCCACACCTTTACCTCAGTGGCACACCCGCAAGGTAATGGTGAGGTGGAGAGAGCAAACAAGAGCATCGTCGAAGGCATCAAGAAAAGACTTTTGAAACACAGATCCGGCTGGGTGGACGAGCTTCCGCACGTCCTTTGGGCAAACAGAACGCTGAAGAAGGCCAGTACGGGGGAAACCCCGTTCAGCCTCACTTATGGCACGGAAGCCATGGTCCCGGTCGAAATTGGTCTACCCTCACCAAGGGTCTTGAGTCAGCCAGAAGACAATGATGCGGAAAGACGGTTGGATCTTATGCTAACCGAGGAACGCAGAGATTTAGCCGCAGTGCGTGAAGAGAACTACAAACGACAAATGCAAAAGTACTACAACACGCGGGTAAAACTCTGCAACTTCAAGGAAGGAGACTACATACTGCGTAACAACGAGGCTTCGAACCAAGAACGCCCAGGAAAGTTGGCCCCAGTCTGGGAAGGGCCATATGTTATCAAACAAGTTCTGGGAAAGGGCGCATACCGGCTCGAAAGGCTCGATGGCACTCCCATCCCAAGAACATGGAATGGAGCTCAATTACGCAAATGTTATATGTAGATCAATTCCAATACTTGTAAAGAAAAGGCCAAGAGCCACTTCTAATGGAAATGATTCTCCTTTCATAATGTGTTTACCTTTATTCTTATGAACTCCCCACTGGTGCCGGTGTTTACCACAAAGGGGGAGAAGTAAGTCGTTACGTGTGGAAGGCGGCAAAACCCGCATAAACACAACGTTAAAAATAAGGGAAACCTACACGCAGGTAGGATGTAAGTAAAGTTTAGCCATCCTTGTAAGTGCAAGTGACGGTCTTATCCGCACAATCACAAATAAGGAAGCAAAACTTTAAACTATCATTTACCACGTTCAAAGGTTATCCTAAAAAAAAAAAAAAAAAAAAAAAAAAAAAAAAAAATACAAAGAAAAAAGGAAACCCTACACGCAGGTCAGGTATGGGTAAAGTTTAGCCATCCTACCAAGTGCAAGTGACGGTTCTATCCGCACAATCACGAAGGAGGAAGCGAAACTTTAACCCACTATCAACCACGTTCAAAGGTTAACTTATCCTAAATACTTAGAAATGAGGAAAACCTGCACGCAGGTCAGATAAAGGTTAAAGTTTAGCCATCCTACCAAGTGCAAGTGACGGTTCTACCCGCACAATCACGAAAGAGGAAGCGAAACTTTAACCCATCATCAACCACGTTCAAGAGGTTAACTTATTCTAGAACACTTGGAAAATTGCTAACTTAAACTAAGTATGCAAGTCATGAGTTTATAAAGCAAGGAATCCAAAGAAGGAAATAACAATCTTATACGCAAAAAAGATTTATATTTCAATAATATATTACAAGAATGGCCGGGTTACTACCCGCCTAGAAGAGAATCTATACAAGTTTAAGCAATGGAAAGGGATCTTCGGGGTCAAGCTTCAGGGCCGCCTCCACTAGGACCCGCTCCGTCAGAAGAACGGGGTGGTTCGAGGAAAGCTTTGAGGACAGCTAACCCATCATCAGCAACAGCTACTTCATCCACCTTTTCCACCACTGGATGCGGGAAGGCGGCGTATTGGTTCAATGCTTGGTCGTAAATGGCTTCGGTATCCACATCGAACAAAGGGAAGTTGGAAGGCGGGACGCCTTTCTCAACAAACCCTAGACCAAGCATGAAGCCGGCCTTTTCCCTATCATCATGAGAAGCGTTGAGGGCTGCGATCATAGCATCATCGTAGGAGGTCTCTGAAAAGACCCGACGCACAACCTACAGAAAAAAAATACAAGTATTAGAACCTTTTCTTACAAAAGAAATGCGTGAAGATAAATCTAAACATACCTGAGGCAACGCTTCTCGAAGAAGCCATCGGAGGGCAGCTTGAGCTTCGGTATGGGCGCGTTCGGCTTCGCTCTTGTTAAGGTTGGCAAGTAAAACTTCCTTAGCGGCAGCCTCTTCGACGCCCTTAAGCTTCCGCTCGGTTTGGTCAAGCACCCCCCTCTGGTCCAGGATTTCCTGGAGTTTCTTGGCATCTTCCATTGCCAAGGCATCATGAGCGCGTTGGAGAGCCTCTAATTTGCCTTTCAGCTCCTCATTCTCCAAACGCAGAGGCTCAGCAACGGCTTCAGCCTGGGCAGCCCTCTCAGTTGCGTTTCGCGCAGTTTCCCTGGCCAGCCAAAGCTGTTCATTCACAGCTTGGGCAGCCTTGGAACGGGCCTCGAGTCGCGCCTGAACTTCAACCTCGAGGGCCTTGAAGGCCTTCTCCTTGGTGGCGGCAGCTGCCGCCAGCTGTTGGTTCTCCTCCCGGAGAGCACGCGCTTCAGATACGTCTTTGGCGCGAGCTGCTTTCAACTTGTCGTTTTCACGACAAAGCAGCTCGATGCGCGGCTGCATCCGGGCCTGGAGAACCCGAAGCTCATTGGTTAGCCTACCCTCCTGGTAGCTAGCCATGGCTTCCCCCAACGCACCATGAGGAGCAGCGTGGCGAGCCCAGTCCACGCACTCCACAGGGGTACGAAGGGTTGTTCCTCGGCGTATGTTCCATCGTGGAACATACACTTCATTGGAATCCGACACTGCAAAAGAAACAAAGACAGTAAGGAAAAGATGATAAAAAAAAGGGGAAAAACAAAGGAACCCTACGCACCTGTAGGGTCAATGACAGGCCGATATCCGCCAAACCCATCACCTGAACCTAAAGGAAATCCATCCAACAGGTCAGGCAGATGGGAAGGTGGCAAAGATCGGCGGGAAGCCCTGCGCGTACCTGATGGTCCGGCTGTCGGTGCCGGTGGCGCGGGCATGGTGGCAGCCGCCGTGGTCGCCGTCGTGGTCTCCGCCGCGGTCGCCGCCTCCTTAAAAGCAGCAGTAACCGCCGGTTCCGTGAAGGATGCTGTAAAAATCGCACTCACGGCCGGCGGTGACGTCATCTCGGCCGGAACAGTTGGCTCGATGGAACGAGCAACTGGACCAGCGGATGCAGGCGCAGGCGACTGGGTCGACGCCTCAGGAAGGCTGACCGAGCCTACCGTCATTGGCGAGGAGGTACTCCCCTGCGTTTCACCCAGGATTGCGTCAACATCCACGCCTGCACAAAGAAGAAAGTGTTAAAAGAAAATTATGAAGTGACAAATCTACAAAGGCATTATGATTATACTTACGGGTTTTCTTGACCCTGAACGTACGGACGGGCGGGGAGGAACCCGATGGAGCCGGCCTCTTGGTACCGGTCACCGTCGTCTTCGTTGGTTCTCCGGAGGTAACGGTCGTAGCCTCCGGAGCAGTGGTCTTCTCACCACCGGGCTTCCCCGCCACCTCTTCACTATCTGACTCCGTGTCAGATAGAACCACTGGATCAGCTGTGGCCTTCTCCTTCCCCTTCACGCCGGCAGCAGTCTTCTTCTTCCGCACAAGGGGAGGACCATCTGCGGATTCCTCAGAAGAAGATAGGATGTAAGGATTTCCAACAGCGGGTACAGCATTGAGGGGTTCGGGATAAAATATCTCCTTACCTGGCCGCCGGTGGCTCAGGATCTCTTGGCCCGGCGGATAGACCTCCACAAACCTATCCGCCGTTTGCTCCAGGATGGGCAACTCATTGTCGTCCAGAGCACGAGTGCCCACCCGCACGGGACAGTCAGCCTCCCGCGGGAACAGGAGCGACTCCAAATTATTCCCCTCTGAAAGAAAAGAAACAGTTAGAAAATAAACTAATATCAGCAAGAAAGACAAGACATACCATAAGGAATAGAGTTCAAACCGTATTCGAGAAGGATAGGAAACCGAGACGCATCCTTCCATACCCGGCTCATCCCCAGCAGCACCATCCCGGACTCCGCAAACCGGTAAACCGGAGATTGGACCCGGGATATCTTCGCGAACCATTCCGCCTCCTGGTAGCTGGAAGCGTGAAGGCTCGGAAGCGCTTGACCCTTCTTGAACTTCATAGCAATGGGGATGGCGCGGGCAGAGATGTAGAAGAACTCCCGCTTCCACGATCGGAGACTGCGCTCGGTCACGCAGATCTTCAAACCCTTAATACGGGTTGTCAGGGTATACCACCCCTGGACGCACCTCCAAGTATAAAAAGTTATCAGGCGGTCCACGTAGGGCTCAATACCCAGAATCCGGCACACCCACTCGAAGTGCCGGACCTTGGCAATCGCCATCGGATGCACCTCGGTCAGGTGCACCCCGTGCCTCTCCAGGACACGGTACATAAACTTTGTCAATGGGAACCTAAGGTTTCCATAAACAAAGAATGCAGCATATACCCCGATCTTGCCACTGGGGGCATCGTACACGGTCTGGTGAGATTCAGGAAACTCAGGCTCGAGAGACTCGAGCATGAACTTCCTGACGATGTACTGGTACTGATCGACAGGTAGAGCACACTGGCACTCGCCAGCAGTACTCCTATCGTCGGCTACAGCTTCAGCATCATGAGAAGACATTTTTGCAGAAAGAAGAGTGATTTCGGGAAAATGCTTGCCTGAAAAAGGGGAGTATTTGCCGGAAATCACTAAGAAGAAGAAGAAGAGAGGTGAAAGTGTGAATTGCAAATAACCCTCTTCCCCTTTATATAGTAATCGCAATTAATGCGGTGAATTTAATGCGGAGGAGAGAGAAATCGACAGTGCAATGAAACTATGACACGTGGCAAAAAGCAAGCTGGCAACAGCTGTTGAAAGGACGTGCCAGTAACTTCGCGGCCACGCGCCCGAAAAAACACGCCCACGCGCCTGAAAAAGCGACTGGAATGACCATGTTCTGTCACGTCACCATAACTTCCTGCACGTCCTGACACAGTCAGAAGAAACTGTCGCACGACGTTTCAGATGTTTGGATTGTTCTTATCCTTACCAACCTTTTGAATTTCAAAATTCAAAAAGATTCAAAAGTAAGCGGGAAAACACCCCTTACCTTGGCAACCAAGTAACCATAAGACGGACGCGGGTACAGTGTTAAGGCAAAACCCTTCACATACCTTGCACCCGCAGGGAATTGAAGCCAAGAATACCCCGGCAACAAAGTAACTACAAGACGGGTGCGGGTGCAGTGTTAAGGAAAAACCCTTCACATACCTAGCACCCGCAGGGAATTGATGCCAGGGGCACCTTGAAAGTAAAGTAACCGTAAGACGAGCGCGGGTACAGTGTTCAGGCAAAACCCTTCACGTACCTAGCGCTCCGCAGGGAATTGAAACCAAGAAGGATCTTCTGGGCAATGCTTGCGGAAACGGAAATAACATCCCCGCATAGCGGGAACGTCGAGAACTACATTGTTTGAGGCTCCAGGATGGAATTGGTGGTTTAAACATAATTGATCACTATGTTCAAAACCACTAAAACCTCAAGGAGAATCCACACAAGTGAAACTCAACGCTCCTGACTTGCGAGAAGGTTACATACCTACCCGCATCATACCAAAGATCAAGCAAAAAAAATAAAAATCGGGAATTTTTGCAAGTGACATTAGGAAACCCGCGGGAAGAATCCCCACGGAGAACCTTAAAACTAAACCCTTTTCAAAACCCCTTGCTTAAAGTCCAAAAGTTCACCTCACTTTATTAAACATTCGTGAGAAGAACATTGGACTGGGGGGACTTGAAGAGGTAGGTCCCAGCAGAGACCATGTTGGTCCCGAAAGACTCACCTTGAACAGGGACGTCTGCGCAAAGGCCATCTGCTCCCGCAGGACCCACCATGCTCATAGAATCTTACGCGCAGTACGCAAGCTGTACACGCAGGGAAAGCCTCCCAATGGTGAAGTACCCCGCCTGTTCCCGCAGTTGCGGATACAAGCCATCAGGGAAGGCTACCCGCAGACAGCAGGGCTACACGCACAAGACACTAGCTACTTCAGCAGTCACGTGAAGGAATGAGCAGGGCGGGAACAATCCGCCCAAATGAGCCAGTCTGATTCTGAAAGATCTTTTGTACCATACCTACCAAGGTATGGATAGGACAGACGATCTGACCAGAACAGCCCATGAGCCAATCACAGGGTGACAGCTCACCGACAACAGTGCGAGGAGGAGCACCCTCTAGTACTGTTTGTCACTATTAGCCGCTGCCTACTCACCAACCCTTACTGTGGAGCATGCGCAGCCTACAGTTGGTGGAATAGTGTTACTGTTGGCCGTAACCTATTCACCAACCAGCATGGCCTGCGTACAATCCACAGTAAGTGGGACGTGCATAGTCTACAGTTGGTGGAATAGTGCAGCCGACTTTGTTACTGTTGGCCGTAACCTACCCACCAACCAGTTATGGCCTGTGCGTAATCCACTGTTGGTTGAACAGGAATACTATTCAGCCGGCTGTACCTTCTAGAAAACCTACCTTCGGCTATAAATACTCCAACATCTTGGAATGGTAAGATCATCTGCTATCCAGTTATCTAGCAATCTCTTAATATACACTTATATTCAGAGCAACCTAGTCTGATTCTCACGCCGGAGGGTGGTCACAAGGAGGAACCCCCCCCCTTCTCAGTGACGAGCTTACGGTGTTTGTTTTGCAGGTCTCCTGAAGAACAGCCTTCTCAGCTAGACCTCATTCGTGGGAAACATTACTTAACCCCCAGATTATCTATAATCTGTACCGGGTCACTTAGTGTTTCTTCAAGGATACATCTCATTACAATTTCCAGTATGCATGTTAAGACATTTGTTGCTTTATATCTAGTTATTTTCTAGCATGGTATATATGTGGTTGGGTTGATTGGTTCTAGCCTTTTCAAATAATCTCGTATATCATGATAGGTTTTTGAGTGTTAGTGTCACTTTTTATACGTGTCGCTATGTAAGTGTAGATAGATGTGCCATTGTGCTCGGTTATATTCACCGGTATAACAGGGTTATTTTATCGTGATATCCCTTGAAAACGTCGACTTTTTATGTATTTAAGTTTTTGATATTATCGTATAGTCTTTTTAAAAAAGTGAAGTATACTACAGATACTCGAGATTTGAAAACGTGGTTAATGCTATCTTTTTTAGTTTTAAAACTATCTTTGGACCAATATATATGAGTAGATGATGAGTTCCTGGAATGGCGTCCCGGTGGGACTTAAAACAGGTGTTGAGTAGAACGAGTTGGTGGTCTTTTCACCGTCGCACGTGACGGACTTTGACCATAGTACACCGGTAGCCTAGGTGATCGGGTAAGAGATGATGCTGTCTGGCTGGTGACCTCGGAATCGGTCTTTGTGTGCGTTGATTGACATTGTTGGTTACTTCACTTATGGCTTGAGGTTTGAAGAGATGTCTGGAATCTTGAGGATTATTATTAATATGGACAAAATGAAGGTGAAGTGAAGCCAACTAGTGATAACAATCTGGTAATAATTTAGAGGATTATGAAAATGTTACTGCCGCTTAAGTGCTTAACTTTAAGTTGACGAAGTGGAAGTTAGGATCTTTTGGTCGGATGGAGTGATTTAGAGCATGTTTGGAATTGAGTTTCAAAACAACTTATTGTCTTATTGGTCGTTTCAAAAGGCAATAATTAAGTTCAAAAATGTTTGACAATCACAAAACCTTTCATATTTTAGTTTTTTAAAATGGTTAAAAAGTTGTTTTCTAAAAGCCACAAATCCTGATTTTTTAAATTAGTTTTTTGAAAAAGAAAATATGTCAATAAGTTGTTTTGAAATTCAATCCTAAACATGCTCTTAGCGGTGTTAGTGTTTTTTTTTTTTTACACAGCTAAAGATATTATATAAAGTTATACACCACCTCTAAAGAGGATCAAACACATGACCTCTAAATTCGCATTAAGCCAGCATTACCACCACATCAAATGGTGGTTTCGGTTTTTCTTGCTTCGCTTTTTTTATATTTTTTGATAGATGATGAAGAAATTGGGTTCATTGTGAAAAAACAAGAATTTTAACAACCTAGGTATTTATCGAAATGTAATCTGGCTTCTCATTTTTAACTGAGTTGAGTTTTATAGAACCTAAAACTGATTAGTTATTTTGTGGCCACCCACCACCGTCCTCGTCACCACTAGGGTGGTGGTGGTTGAAGGTTAAATGGTGGTGGCTGGGGCACTTGTGGTTGAGATAGGCGGCGCCGACAATTGGGTGTGTGGTAGTGGTTGGTGGTGTCCGGGGCGGAGGTGGGTGGTGACGATGTGGGGTTGTCAGTTTTGGGGGTGGTTGGTTGGGATGGGGAGTGGTAACCAGGGTGACCGGGTAATGGATGCGGGCTGTGTGTGAATTTCTTCACATTTTGAAATTGGTGTTGAATTCATTTAAATAAATAAAATTTGATGGAATTAATTTCTATTCGAGTTTAATTCTATAGTAACCAAACAATTAACTATGAAATTGAGATTCCTATTCCAACAAATTCAGCAATCCGAACACATTAAGATGTGATATTCAAATTTCTTGAATTCCATTTAATTTTTTGAATAGAAATTATAATCTTGTATGTAATCTTTTTATCACACCCGCACACATTTTTAACAAAAAAGGTAAGCAAATAAACAAGAAATTATATACTCAAAATCAAAACGGTAAGAAAACGACATAGAGGTTGTGTGTGGACATAGTGGTTAGTCAAATAGAGGTGTGACATATTTCAACACAACACACAAATTGTCAAACTGTGGTTTGTCATATCTAACACCATTAATAAAAGATCGTGTGTGTATGAATTAACCTGTTTAATGTGTTTAATTAAATAGGTTGGTCCACCGACCCATGTAATTACCTGTTAACCCCTTTTCGAC
>NW_027506556.1:0-69501 GCF_021521415.1 Bidens hawaiensis
TCATTATTTTTTCTATTTATTTCACTCACAACTAGGAATAAACGTTTTCGTTACTGGCATTGATTGGTACCGGTACCAATTTTTTAGTTGTCGGTACCGGTACGGTTCGGTATGGTACCAGTATTTCCCAAATTTTGCACGAAATACCGGTACTGAACCGATATTAGTGCCAAACTGAGCATTTCGGTACCAGTACCAAGTATTTCAAAATTTCGAGCCAGGGATTTTCGGGATCGGTACCGATACCATCCCGAGCTCATCCATACTTACAACCACTTTCAAAAAGCGTTCAAAAAATTTGTAGACAGTGAAAAGTGTTTCTCCAAATTTACTCATAAACAATAACATTTTCTTTTTCCTCCACTCAAAACTACTCTATAAAAATCTATAAAATACAGAGAACACACACATATATATGAAGTAGCTCATGTGAATGCTCTAAAAGTATTCACATCAACTTCTTTATATTCCATCCTTATATAGCATTCACAATAGCTTCTCCAAATTACGTGAATGTGTCCTCTACTTTTTAAAGTGTGGTTGTAAGTGGTAGTAAGTGGAGGAAAAAGAAAATGTTATTGTTCATGAATAAATTTGAAGAAACACGGTCTGTCCTCTATAATTTTTAATTATTTGTTCTAAGTGGTTGTGAGTTAAGAAGAGAGAAAATATAATCATAAAGGTATAAAATTTATTGTTTAATTAAAAATAAAAAATCTTGCTTTTTGGTATAATTATAGAGATAGATACATGATCTGTCGGGAATGCTCTAATTCAACTAAACATCACATGGTTTTAAATTTATATCTAAATTTTATATAACCTATCGCATCAAGTTCTCTGTCTTTATTTCTATCTCACTCACAAACAATTATTTTCTTTTTTTTTTCTTTCTAGACACTAACACATTTTTAGAGGGGCGGAATAATCAATCTCTACTATTTATTAATCTATAATGAGATGGAGATAGATATATTAATGTAGATATAAATACTAAAAATCTTTATATTTTGAAAATAAAGGTGTGTATAGAGAAAGCTCATGTGAATTATTAATCTATATGATAAACATAAAAGTGGGTAAATATCTTAGTAACATTATTCTACTTATAAGAAAAAAAGGGTGGTAAATATCAAGGTCACACTATTTTAATTGTAAGAAAAAACAAAGTGAAAACTCATAAAATAGCCCATTTATAAGAGATTTTAAGTTTGTCCCTCTAAATTAAATTTCTTAGTGTTGGGCAATGTGTTAGGAAATACCGCCGATGAGTTTGCATACCAATTGGATAACGATGCGTGACGTAATACACATGGTTGACGATACGTTAAGTATTAATTTATGGTTGACGATACGTTAAGCATGAATTCTTAACACACCGTCAACCATAAATTAATACTTAACGCATCATCAGCCATGTGTATTCTGGCCACACGTCGTTATCTGATTGATTTACTAACTCATCAGCGATATTCCCTAACACATCACGACGATAAGATATGCGAGAGACAAAGCTGGAAACTTAAGTATAAAATGACAAACTTAAAAGCTCTTATAAAAAGGCTATTTTGGAATTTTTTTTTCTAAAAACAAATGGTAAAACCGTCACTAATCAATAACTCATTCGTGGAACTTAAACCTTTCAGTATATTATCAACTATTCAACTTACGTGTATAATAGGATTAATAGGTATAATAAACTATATCAAAAGTGATGTCATGTTGATGCCGACTTCGTCTTTTGACCATTAAGAATCATCAATTGTCTACAAGTTAAAGGACCAAGTATCAAGTTAATTAATTAAGTAAATAATAAAGTAATATAAATGAAGATTTGATTTGATAATGTAAGTGCGGTGACGTCAAAGCTTACGTTGTTTGATTACATAACCCAACCACACGTTAGCAACCCCAACTGGGGGTGGGTATATTTATTAGTTAATATATTATTATTGACCAAACATAATCAATTCAATTAGATTAAGGAATGTTTGTAGTCAAATTATGTTACCGGATTTGGTGGCTTCTCTTTTAAGTCAAATTAAATAAATACCCTTAAATATCATCTTAAACATCTACAAGTTACATCATCTTAAATATCTAATCTTATATTGCAATTGAAACTTATTGGTGAATCAACTAAGTTAAGATGTAAGCAAGCCAGATCAGTAAGCTACTCGAGATTGGTTTGGTAAAACCTTCAATCGGGCATACTTTATACGAGTTTGAGCTCGAGCTCAGGCATAAATCATTTAACAAACGAGCCCGTTCCCAAGCTTTTTATCGGGCAAACTAAAATCAATTTTGGTTTCCATTATAAGCACAAACAGGTTGAATCAGTTTTAGCTTACCTATGATTCAAACGATCATGTTGTTTTCACGTGACTCATTTTAACCCAAACCGTTTTTGTCCCCACTCACAAAAAATCCTTGTACGCCACTGAAAAACACACACAGACACACACAAACACATAGACATATACATACATACATACATATATATATATATGGGTGAGGATTCTAGAGAACTTTTTGAACTTGAGAACCATTTTAAACCACAAAAAAATCTGTAACATCTAGGAAAAACACATATTTATTTTAGGTTAAAGTTATCAACTTTGAAAGTTGAAGGATTAAAAATAATCTTAAAGGCAAGTAATGGGAAAAATGAGATAAGAAAAAACAAATTTTAAGCATCTTATTTTTAAGGAAGTAGGAAAATCCATCCTACATGGAAAGATGGAAGAAAAGGGAAGCATTCCCCATGGGTATAAAGAAGGAATGGAATTTTCATCCCACATGAAAACAAACAAAGAAATGGAAGCTCTTTATAAAGAAGCAAGTTTCCATAGAAATGTTTTAATGTGACTAATCACTCTCCATAGTCCTAGCGGAGGGTGCAAAGCACCTGACGCGCACAGCGGACGAACTCGGACTCGGGCGATGGGCGTAATGTGGCGTTTTGATGGCGCACTCTGCATCTGGAACCCATCGCGCTACGCGATGAGCCCAAACTCAAGACCATCGCGCTACGCGACGGCCTGTGATGACGCAGCAACACGTTTCGCGACCAGGGGACACGTGGCAGACGCTAGGGATGAGTCAGCAGCCACACATCGTTTCTCTGACATCACACTACGCGATGGCTTAAGACAAGGGACCATCGCGCTACGCGATGGTACCCAAATTCAACTATAAATAGGGGGTTCACGGCACACTCCCATCTCACACCAAAATCACACATTTCACATACTTTCACACACATAGTTAGCCTTGGTTTGTGTGCCAACCTTGTGGAACGTGCCAAACGCCGAAGCTCTAAAGGGTTCAACTGTAGAACGCGATATAGAGTAGAAGTGCCGCTCGATCAGTCATAGGCATATAACTCCAATACCCGTGTGAGGTAGGGGTTCTGTTTAAATATTATTATATTATTATTATAATAGCTTAGACCAAAGTCGGGGGTATAGCCCGAATCTTGATTACTGATAAGCATAATATAACTTTTCATGCAAAGGTTATAGTTAAATAGTATTTCTTAATAATTAAGAAATATACTATTCATTCACACAGGTTATAGTTAAAGTAATGTTTCTTCCTGAAGAAGAAACCTGATATATAATTAATAAATAAACAAAGGGACTAAATGTCCACATGTTTTATACAAACAAATAAATTATCAAGGTTACAGCTATACAAAACAGACTACGGGGTCTGAAGCTAGATCGTTGATCTAGATATTTATACAAATGTTATACTCGTACTATAGGTCCGAGATAACAGCCAATCAATCAATCAATCTGAAAGCTGAAAACAGAAACAGGAATCAGTAACAGAAACTGATTTACAGACAGGGGTCAGTAACTGAAACTGATCAATATATAGGAATCAATGTCAGAAACTGATTACAATCATAAAGGGTGAATACGCCCCAAACTTTTATAACTCTTTTAGAGTCTGAACTGTTTACATAGGATTTACGAACCCTTAAAACTTTGTGTTACAATAATGAGAAACGGGCATACTCAGATTAAGAGTATACATGTGTTTGGATCCATACATACATGGTGACTCGGATTTCCCCGAGGCCATGCATATCATCAAACATGCCTCTGGTAGTCTACGGGACTGATCAGAGAAATTATATTGTGTATATGATTAATTGTACATGTACTTAGGGTAATTTTAACCCAATTGAGTTGGGTGCCTAATGAGTATTGCCACAAAAGTATTGTTATTGTTTACACACTGGTATTATTGAGTCAGCGTCATTCACCGGCTGTGTGCTGACGTATTTTTCCCCACATTTTAGGGAACTGTAAAGAATAGAACCGACAGGCAAGACTGATAGAAGATTGGAGACTTAGTCATTAGAGGTGATCTGATGGCTCATATATTTTATTCAGAATATTATAAAGAATGATATTTTCAAAAGATATGTATTTAGATTATCAAACGGGTATTCAACTCCCGAGATTTCAATATAATAATATTTTATCTGAAAAGACTTCCGCTGATATTTTACAATATCCAAACGGGTATTCTAACCCGACATTTTATAAATGAATATATATTTTAAAGACTTCCGCTAATAACCCGCAACTCTGATATATTTTCAAAACTGGATACCAACTAAAGGGCGTCAAACCCAGGCCCTGGATCGGGGTGTGACAAAACCCCTTAAAAATATTAAAATAAATTATAAAATAAAAAAAGGAAAATTTTAAAAAAGTAAAAAAAAAACAAAAATTTTTATTTTTCATCCAGGTCTCGATAAAAATAAAAAAAAATCAAAAACGTAATTATACACGTATGTAATTTTTATTTAATCTCCATTTACATAATGTACACATATGCACATTATCATTTAACTTAAGGGAAAGGTTAAAATACAAAGGGAGACAAAAATGAGAAAATTTGTGACCACATTAAAAACCCCTAAAAAATTCCAAAAAGTTAATAAAAAAATCATAACTCAAAATATAAATAAAAAACAAAAAAATTGAAAAAAAAAATTTCCATCGTTATTCCCGTTCCAAAAAAATGCCAAAAAGACACAATGCAAAGACAAAAGACACACTGAAGAAAATGAACAAACACACAATTATAACTAAAAACAGTCACAATAAATTGCAAAATATAACACAATGTCGAACAAAATATGACACAATGTTGAGTAATATGACACAATATCAAGAAAAAAAAACACAATCAATGACGAAAATAAACACAAAACAAAATGATAAACAAAAGGACACAATGATCTTTTTCCCTTAACATTGTTTTTTTGTTTTTTACGGGGAATATGGTGGAAACATTTTTGTGTTTTTAATTTTTTTTGTTTTTTATTAAATTTTGAGTTATGATGTTTTATTTATTTATCTTTTTAATTTCTTTTGAGGGGTTTTTTTTGTGTGGCTATAAATCCTTTTCACCCTTTTCATTTTTGTCTCCCTTTGTAGAATAACTTGACCCTTATCTTAATTGTACGTATGTGTATAAAGAATAATACGTATAAAATTAAAAATTAGTATTATACATATATGTATAATTTTGCTAAATCGATATTTTTAAATTTTCTTTTATGAAACTGAGATGAAACATAAAAATGTTTAGTTTTTTACCTTTTTTATTTTTGTGTTTTTTTTATATTTTTCTTAAAAAGAGTTTTTTAATGGTCAAAATGGCTTTAAAGTTCTAAATTTTAAAATAGTTCTTATATGATCTTAATCCAATATCAAAATGGTGAGAATTCAAACCTTCTAAAACTATCGACCAGAAAATATAGTTTTAAGCATGACAGCAGGCCTTGTTCTGTTATTTAATAGACCCAATACAAGTTCAAAGAAGCAACCAACATACATCAGGCGCTATTGTCATTTTGTGGCCCATATATTGCAGCCCACTCTCCTGCTTTTTCTTTTTAAGTTATGTATAAACTATAAACTAGCCGGGTGCTCGCGCGATATGGCGGGTGTTTGAGCGCGGACCATGTTAATCACATAACACTTATAAGTGTTCATGGTTATGGTTTGGTGTAAAACCAAGGTTGTAAAAGTCGTTAGGCGATCGACTGGGGAGTCGCGACTACTCGGGAATAGTCGGGGATTACTCGGAAAATACCTACGGAGTACTCAGCCGAGGCGGGGAGTACTCGATCTAGGAGGGGAGTAATCGGGAATACTCGGCCGCATACTCGGGAGCTTACAACATTGTTTAAAACCATGAAACAGTTTAAATCGGATATCGGTGCGGTTTCACAGTTAATATTTTTACTTTTGGTCAGTTGGCTAAAATTATCATTCTTCATATTATGATCCTCTTAGGTATCATATTTTGTTGATGCTTAGTTAGGATTGATAGTATGGTTAAATTAATAAATATTATAAACAACATTTATTATCATAGCTTAAACTGTAACCAAACCGGAACCATACCGTAAGTAACATTTTGGTTTCAATTTTCAATGGTTAAGTTTTGGTTTTGGACGAGAAAAAATTATACTAACGTTAGGCTCACAAGTTTAACTTAAAAACCATCAGAATCGGCATTGAACGCCCTTACGTAACATATTAATTTGTTTAAAATTTAAAAATTATAACAATATCATATGCAAATTAAAAAGAATAAAATGTTCGTTTTTATGATGCAATTTTTCTACAAAAATATTAACGTATGAAAAAGTTATTGTCGTTTAAAAATCATGGGTGGGAAGTTAGTTTAAAATTAAAATTAAAAATATAATATGGTTAAAGATGAGAGGGTAAACTTGTAAGGTGGATAAGTTATGTTATGTTTAAAAGACAAGTTTAACCCTATTAACACATGTACTTTATTCATTATATTTTGTAAAACTCTTAAAATTAAGTGTCTTAATTTACCATTGTCTCATACATTATATATAGTATAGATATAGATAAGCCTCTCTTAAAATTGATTTTTTAGTGGATATGCTATTATTATGAACTTACTTTAATGCAAGTTTTAAGAATTTATTATTATCTTACGTCTGTGTATATATATATATGATTAGGTTTATTTCAGAAGTATTTTTATTTGTGAGAAGTGTGAAAAGTCATTTCAACCAATCAAAATTTTTCTTTTTATTTTATCTTTAAATTATGTAAAAGGGTATACTAATACTTTGTGCAAGAGTTTTATTTTGGTAACTATTAAATGTTGGATGAGGTTTCAAATCATATTATTTATTTTTCTTTGTTTATATAAATTCAAAAAACTTTCAAATTACCAATTCATTAGACCATTTCCACAATCCTAAATTTCAAGCTGTCACTAATAATATTCTAATATTTGACAAAAGTCAATTTTTTCTAATTTTTTTGGTTCTTTTAACTCTTAACAATTAATCATTGTTTTTATTTATGATTTTCAGACAAAGTTGAAACAAAAAAAATGCAGAATCAGTTGTTTCATGTATTTCATCGATGTCCATTTCTTCTATTTGCACAATTCTATTGATAAAAGTCTATAACAAACCTAAATAGATCATATAGGATGAAAATTTGTATTGTTCTCTTCAATATCCCCTAAAATGAACCAAAAACCTTTAAATAAGTCTACATAGACCATACTAAAAATCTCTACAACCTAACTTCATACAACAAATCTACACAAAAAAAAATCTACATATTACCTAAATAAGCATACACAATAAACAAACCACATACACAAGCTTAGTAAACCTAACAGTAAATAGACTTTATACACAACAACCATGGACACCCCTACACAACAGTCTCATTAACCCTAAACGGAAAACAAACTACATATATCTACACAAGCAACAAGCCTAAACATAAAATAATTTGTAGATTACCTAAATAAGCATACATAATAATACACACGAAGCTCAATAAACCTACACAACACACAACCTGCATACACAACAACAATAGTCACCCCAATACAATAGTAAATTACTTAAACAATAGTCCCATTAACACTGCATATAACACAAACTAAATACACCTACACAGACAACAAGCCTACACATAAAACAATCTGCATATTGCCTAAATAAGCATACACAATAAACAAACCACATACACAAGAAGCTCTGTAAACCTACATAGTAAACAACATACATATAGAACAACCACAGTCGGCTCTACATAGTAACAAATTACTTACACAACATGCTCATTAATCGTACACGAAAAAAAACTGCGTACGCGTCCACAGGAAATGAACCTACACAGAAAACAATCTACACATTAGCTAAATAAGCATACACAATAAACAAATCACATACACAAGAAGCTCTAAAATCAATTTTATATGTATATAAAAACCCTATATTTGTCCAAACAATTGTCTCTCCATAATAAAGACAACGAATAATAATAGAATCCATGTATGTAACTATTTTATATGAGATGATAAGTAGAACAGTAGACATACCTTGATTTAGAAAAGTCAACATCCTTAATTTTTGCAGTTGACAAATACTATGAATATTTGTTATGATTAAGCATAAAATGGGGAACGGGTGAATGAATTGAGATATAATTTAATAAGCTCAAACCAAAATTCACATATACCCTTTTTAATGTAGAGCATATTAAAATTTTGCCATAATAATTACTGCATTGCCACTTTTATTGTGTACCATTGATTAAACACAATCAAAGGTCCAGGTCTACTTTTCGCTATAATTTTACTTCTCGCATGATCCATCCCTTATATATATATGGGAAAGCAAACATATAAATAAAATTAACGTGCTAACTAAAAGAATCAAGTAGGGTAATTATATATACAGTTAGAGTAATTATGCAATTACTCTATGGAGTAATTGCATAATTACTATAACTGTATATATAATTACTCTACTTGATTCTCATAATTAGCACGTTAATTTCATTTGTATTTGATCCAAACCATATATATATATAGAAAAGAGTTCAAATAAAAATTAAGAGTTTCTTAGGAATAGTAAGAACTAATAGATTTTTGACATTTGGGATTAAAACCTATGATAAAAGAATAATTTTAGGAAACTATTTCGGTTTTTGGTAATTTTAAATCTCAATCATTGATTAACATGATCCAATGGATATGATTTATTCCTACTCTTCCTAGGAAACTACTTATTTTTAGGATAACCCTCTCCTATATATATATAGGGGAAGCATAAAATGAAAACCCACTTGAGTTGTGAAAACCCTATGTAACATCGTTTTTTTTTGTTTTTTACACACGTAATGTATGTTGTAACATTTAATAAAAAACATCGAAAACTAAAAAAAACAGTATTTTGCTATTTTTTAACATTTTTTTACTAATTTTTATATATGTTTTCAGGAGAGAGAAAAAGTTATATTTATATTTACATTTTTTATTAACTTTAATTGTGGACCACAAGTTTCGAACTTTAATTAAAAACATGTTGTTGAGAATGAGTTTCTAGAGTTTTCACAATTCAAGTGGGTTTTATTTTAACCTTACCATATATATATATATCTATACTATATTAAAATACATATAGGAAAGAGACATTGGTAATTTACCAAAAAACTCTAAAATTAATGTAACGCCCGTTAATTTTCGGTTCAAAGATTTAAAGCTTGTAAAGTATGTATATTTCTCGGGAGTTATCCGGCATTCCTCGATGACCTTATCATCTTTCCGGTACGTTAAATTCATTTAACTTTCCACTCAAGTTGCTTCACACTTCATACATGAGGGACTAGAGTATAACTTGTTGTTTTATGTCATAAAAAAAAAACACTAGCCCCCCTATGCAGTCCGATCGAAACAGAGGCAGCTTCTAGGGTCTCAATTTTCTTTTTTTGCAGCCAAGGTTAGGGCATAAAACTTCAATTGGAGGTTAGTCCCATGTTTCCCCAAGTCTTTTAAACCTTAATTGGTCATTCTATCTCGCATATTGATCGATAAACGGCTTGTTCTAGGCTAACCGGGTGGCTGTTCAATTGAGCAATTCCGGCACTGTTTTGGTGGAGGTTTTTGTACCAACATCTTCCTAGGTATGTCTAGTATAACATACTTCAAAATTATTTGCATTGGTGTTCGTTTGATTGGTCAACTAGTTGTAGTTTGAAAGATTGTTTTCGGTTGGCTAGAATGGTAGATTGTTGCATTTAACGCGAGGGTTGAAGTAATTAATGACCAATTCAGTTCGGGTGACCTTGGTTTGAGGTACGGGCTGTTGGAAAGTTATTTTTATAAGTAATGGGGCTGAATTGGTTGTCGGTTACACAAATGGGTCGGTACAACGCGTATTCGCGTTTATTGAATAGTTAGTGCGTTGTGCTTGCGAGTTACCGACCCATTCAACTCGTGTAGCGTCGTGTGGACTTATTGGCTGTGAATTTATCTAATTGGGTCCAAACGGGGCTGAGTTGGGTGTTATGTACCTAAACAACTCTTAAACGCGCATATTGGTCTCACCTAGTGCTTCCGGGGGTAATTTGGGAATTCTTTATTTCCGGGAGTATCTATGGGTCTTGTCGGTAAATGTAAAGCCCGGGGAGCTGTTATGATTGATTTTGATGAGGTCGAGGCTTTAGGTAACTCGAACCATGTTAGAACATCTCGTAGGATAAACGAGTCCTTTCGGTGTCATTAGTAATGATTGTATGTAAACCGACAGGCGTTTGAGTTGTGGGGATACTTAGGGCTTCTCTAGCTCGTGGTGAATTTGTGCCTTGTGTCAGGTGAGTTCATGATGCCCCTTTTTACTCTTTTCAAGTTTTGGGCTAGCATACACATTTAAGTGATTTTGCTTAATGAAAAGTTTAAATTATTTTACGTGGGCTTACTTGTATAGAGTAGGCCTTGGGATGATATTATTGTACGTTTGGGTGTATGTTTATACATGTATTATTGTATGGCCAATAATTGGCGATGTTAATTAGTCGTTATAGAATAAGGATGTTTACATATGCCTACTTTGTGTTTCCATACGTTGGATGAGATGTTACGTGTTTGGGTTGTACGTGTGCTCGACCCTGATGTTATTACTTGGATGATATTTATAGGGATATAATTATATAGATGTACATATATATATGAGTATGACTACTTATTGTTGATGATGGCCTAACTGTTCGTATCCCGTTTTATTTTAAAACTCTGGAATGATTATTATAAATGTCAATTATTAAAACTTGAACTCACTCAGCTCAAGCTAACTTTGTGTGTATGTCAGTGTGAGTTTCAGGTTAGGAGGAGGATGCATTACCACTTGGACGTGCTCGAGGCTACTTGGACGGTGGGAGGCATACCTAGTCGGAAGAGTTTTATTAATGAACATTGTTCTTTTCAATTATTACTAAATACATTGAAATCTTGGTTTTGGGCATAATTCCCGGGTTTTGGGGACTTGCTTTAATAATTATGATTTTTCGCTGATTTATACTCTGAATTGAATTTTTGAAATGAAATGAACTGTTTTAAGTTTGAGAATTTTGTAAGTTTGTTGTATGATCACCAACTGTAGGATTCCCGGGATTCGGGGTCTTACAAGTTGGTATCAGAGCCATGGTTCGAGGGATCCGAGCATCCCCGAATGCTTGGACTCGAACTGTAAGGAAAAGACTAGTATGCCAACCGCGAGTAGCTGCACGCCAAGAGGTATCTTTAATTGTTTAGTCATTCCATTGAATTTTAAAGCTTCCAGTATATGATTAATTGTTTAAGTGTTAGATATAATTCTAACGTGGTTAGGCGCAGGGGGTGATTAGGATGGGCGGGTAAAGTAAACGACTAATTACACCTGATCAACGTCATTAGCAGTTTACCCTTACCTTACATGTTAAAATTCTGTCTTTGTAAGGATAAGAGAGGTGGTCCTAGTGTTCGTGGTCGTGGTCATAAGCCACGTGCCGAAGCCGAGAGCGAGATTCCTACTCCCCAGCAGGATGAAACCCCGATTCATGAGGAGGGGATAACCCCGCCTTAGATCCCGCTATGCGTGCGGCAATTGCGGATGAGGTTTATCAGGTTCTCCATAGCACCATTCCCGAGATCGTTGCTGAGGCTGTAGGGCCATGGAGGAATCTTTGGTTGGTAAGAGTTCAGACAAGGAAAGGAAGGGTAAGGAAACGCAAGTCGAGGAGGGAGAGGTGTTTGTGCCGAGTGAGGATGAAGAGGAGGTTCGTGCTATTAGTGTATCTACCCGAGGTTGTTCGTATGGAGACTTTAAGAAATGTGACCCTCCTTCTTTCAATGGTACTAAGGATGCATTAGCAGCACATTAGTGGGTGAGGGAGATGGAGGCCGTTTTGAGGGTTAGTAAATTTAAGGGGGAGGACATGGTGACTTATGCTACTGCCTCATTCCATTCCGAGGCGCTGTGTTGGTGGGATAATCTGGCGCAGGCTATGGGTGATCGTTCTATTAGGAGGATGACTTGGGATGAGTTGAAGAAATTGGTTCTTGATCAGTTTTTTCCTCCACATGAATTTGATAAGATTGAACAGGAATTCTTGACCTTGGAGGCGGGTAGTATGACGCATCGGGAGTATACCACAAAGTTTAATAAGATGGCTTGTTTATGTCCCGATCTGGTTACTCCCGAAGCTAAGAGGATTAAGAAGTATGTGAAGGGTCTTCCGGTCGATATTCGTAGGGGTGTGGTGACCATCGACATGAGCTCGTTTCACTCGGTGGTTACCCTAGCGGGCACATTGTATGATCAGAGAGAGAAGTTCTCGCCGACCGAGACTAGGAAGACGTGGAACTCAAATTCATATGGTAAACGGCCCGAGGGAAACAATTTTAGTTCGACTGAGAAGAGGGTAAAGAATGAGACTTCAGAATTTACGAGGGATGCGGCGTTTGGTAATTGCAAGAAGTGCGGGAAACCGCATAAGGGGGAATGTAAGATTGGGTCTGGTTCCTGTTTTCGATGTGATAAGGTTGGACACCCCCATTTCGAATGTCCGTCGTTGACTTGTTTCCGCTGTAAGGGGGCCGGCCATGTGACATTCATGACAAAACTGGTTACACCTCAAGATTTACAAATCGAATAAGCGTTTAACCGCTTATTGCATAACGAACGAACGGATAACCGAATGGGTCTGGTTATGACCCAGATATCCCGAGGGGGCATCTATAAGTGATATACGATTAATATAAGCTAACATATTAATATTATGGCCTTAGTTTGATAGCAAACAAGTTAAACGAAAACATGCTCGTTTAACTACCCGCTATAGATTTAAATGCGAAAGATAGTTACAAACCAAGCATTGTATCATCCTTTAAGCCGAAAAAGACTTACCAAACAATTATTTGAAATGTTTTAAGCGATTCGTGAAAATATTTTTGAATTTTACAAACGTATACTATGTTTTTATAAATTTATACAAAAATAGCCGAAAAACACTCGTTTTCGCGCTGTTTGTCGTACCCGATATGTTTTTCGCACCATAAACCGAACCCGAAATAAATTTGGACTTGGGTTTTCACATACGGGCTTGTAGATCCAGAAACTTTGGCCAAAAAGGGCCCATTTGACTTCCGGTCGCAAGGGGTACAAAACCCCACTTTAAGTTTCCTATATTAAATTCTAACACTTGAGATATTTTTCACAACCCCATCATCCATATTCTGGAGCAAACAACCTGTTTTTTTCAATTATCTAGCCAAAAATCTTGGACTTGTATCTAGCTTGCATAGAGGCACAAGAACTCGAAAACTTGATTAGAAAGGCGAAAACGAACCGAAACCGCTAAGGAGCCCGTGATTACAAGTCAAACAAACCTCGAACCGACGTGCTACTGAATGCTGAATAAACCGTGAGTTTCATGACCCCACTTTTATACTGTTTTTACGAACTTTTGGGGTGAAAAACATGTTGATACATATCTTTACACTATGAATTGTTTGATGATGGGAATTATCTAAGTGCTAACACACGAAAGTCCCCACGAACACAGTGATTAACTTTGAGCCAGTGGCTTGTGAATAGTACTATTGGTTTGACAAACTCAAATGGAATCGGCCTGGTTGCCGTGTCACATAGCACCGTTTGCACATGACCATACTTATACAAACAGGCTATGTAGTGTTAGACATAGCTACCGGGGCATGTTGTGGGCGGAAGGGGAGCCACAGTGGTTGATTGGGCGTGGGAAATGGATGCATGCAGCACAGACAGTCAAGGCTTCACGCATAATTACATCATAAACATACAAACAAACGCATTTGTGAACGTACATACATACTTGCGTATTTACAATTTACGATTGTTGTACGCACGACTGATTTCTTGAAACTCGTGAAACTCACCAACTATTTGTAGTTGACCCGTTTTAATAAGTTTTTCAGGTACTGGTTTGGATTAGAAAGTCAATGTGCTACGTGTTTGACTTGCGATCAATGATGGGTGAATTGATGCAAGTGTGATAATAGGACGTAAATTCGTTTAGTGGGCTGTATTTAGTTTGTATTACCTAGTTGTAAATGAAGTTAGATCAATGTAAAATATTGTAAAGTAGTTTGTATTGTTCTTTATAAACAATATGGTTGATATCAGAGGTGTCTGTTACATGTCTGTTTTACGCTTCCGCAAATCGCTTAACGGGGTATGACAGAAGTTGGTATCAGAGCCATTGGTTATAAAGGATCAGGTTATCCCTTAGGATACCTAAAATATAACCGTAGACTCGATTAACTCTGGGAAAATAAATAATAATTTAATATTATATACTGATGGATGCCGAGATTAACTTGTAGGGCAAGTGGGTTATTGTGGTCCGGAACACAATAATAGACTTGCTTGTACGAGGTAATTCGGGGAGAAGTCGCGGAACGTACGGGTAGGTAAAAATGGCAACATATGTGTATAAAAGGTAATACTGAGTATGTATATATATATCACACATACGTGCTTATCTGGAGCAAGGTGTACGAGTACGTGTACGTACTGTACTGTCGATAATACTAAATCATAGCGTAACGAATATTATATTCGATCATAATCTATATTAGTTTAAAATTATATTTTACTAAAAATAATATTATATTTGATCGTAATTAATATTGTACCTGGTCATAATAAATAAAATATTTTATTTGGCCTTAAGTAATAACATTCTCTACTCTGATTTCCGTTATCGAAAAATATTACTTTATGACAAATAGTTGAATTGAAAGATGTCGAGATTGGTAGCCTCATAGCGGATGAAGAACCGACATTACCTATAAGCGAGAATTTTGATAAAGCTTTATCGAGTCCAAATTGAATCTTATTGTATGATCGAACCATAGACCGAGCATAAATTCAAGGCCTAGAAAGAAACCATGGAAGGTGTGATATACATACGATCATCTCAAGGGAACACAACACTTCTTGATTCAGGCCTAATCTTTATCTCGCATACCAGTTTCTAACAGTAAAGTAAACTGTTTTCTAGTCATCTTTCGACTTCCGGTGTTCAAAAATAAACACTACTCCTAAGAAAATACCTAGTAAAGAGTACGGTTTATCAAATTATAAATATAATAACCATCCTATTAAATTTTCAATAATATAACAAACTGTAACCACCTACATATATCATACACCAGCTATAAAAATAATAATTCCTTTATACCTCACCGGTACCACCGACCTTGATGAACCTTCCTTAACTAATAAATTCATCAAATCATCTGTGTACGAGTATCTCCGACCACTCCTATATTGTTGCCACTCCGATCGATTTCTCATAGAAAAGAAACCTCATGCTTGCAGACCAATGATGTTTCTTGGCTTATAGGGAACATACTTACTCCCAACTAATAAATCATCACTTTTAGTAGACTCAACATGTATGCGGGTAACGAATGACCTGATGAAAGAATATTTTATAGTTACATTTAATAACATCAAAGGTCAAGGAAAATATGCAAATGCCTCCCGACTACAACAGACTGTTTAAACTCATAACGAGCAAATGTCTATTTACGGGAGAGACAGGATAAAACAGTTACCCAATGGTGGGATTACATCTGTATAATTGTTGTACAAGTTGTGAACTATTCGTGATTGTTATAATGTGTGCTCGGATAGACAAGGATAGTAAGATAATGTTGTGTATAGTTTCGATACTCCATGCACGCATTTGGTAGTGTGTTATGTTGATATGGGAGACGATTTGGATATATTAGTACAAACATTGATCCTTACCGGGTTAAAATTACTTGTCACAAGATGACAATTTTCGATATATACATGCAAACAATGGCCTTATCAGGCAAGATCTATGTACTATCCTGGGTATATGGAAATATAATTCGGTGTGTGTAATACGTATTTGCTATTTGAATTACCTAAATGTTAGCGAATGTGATTCCCTGCGCAATGAGTTATAGGGAAAATTACTATTATGTGAAGTCTAGTTGTTTATCATTATAGAATGGCCCCGAAGAAAACAAACATGTGATTTGAGGTAGTTGTGGCTGAAATGATTGTTCGACAACTGCAGATAGTAACTCTGACAATCGCACGATTCGCTGCCGGCATTAATACGACAATGAATATAAATCAAATGTCAAACACTAATACGGCCACAAATATTATTTCACCGCCCAATACTAATACAGTTACAAATGTTATTTTCTTGATAAATTCGAACATTGTCAGGAATAATATTCCCCCATTGAGCAATAATGCTACTACTGATAATGATACTTTCCCCCACTAAATGCCATTGGCAACACAAATCTTTTACCTAACATGAATACTAGTCGTAACAACCGTGATCCTTCACAACGGGAATACTCATTTAAACAAATTACATTGTGCAAACCTATGAATTCTAGTGGTACTAAAAGAGCAAATGGGTTGGTAAAAGGAATCGAAGCGATAAAATCTGTTATCATTATAACATAAAAAAAATGAAACCTTAGCCCCATTCAGCCAGGTTGCGATCGGACAGAAGGCAGCAAGGGAAGAAAGGAAAAAAGTTTTGTGCGGCTAGGTTTGGGACTTGTGGCGGCTAGGGAAGGAAGAAGGAGTCAAGAACAAGCTCGGGATTGATTCACCATCGTTTTTGACAGCAAGGAGCAGCCCCATATTCATCCATATCCTTTCTTTTTAAACATTGTTCAACAACTTTCTTATTCTTGTTTAATTGTTAACTAGTTTTGCAATTGCTTGAGAGATTGACTTGTTAGTGATTAGTATTAATTGTTGAATGATTTTTGAGATGATTGGTATGAGTTATTTGGTGATTTTAATGAGTTTTTGCTGCTGTCCAAAAAGTATGTTAGACTAATCTTGTTGGTTCTACTTAGGAATGATGACAATTGTTAATGTTTGATGAGTTTTATGGATTGTTTGATTGATAGACTTTAATTGTTATTGTAAAGTTTGATTTAGACATGAAATAGGTTGTGTTTAAGGGCTGGAAATTTTAGTAATTCATTGCATAAACTGTAACACCCCGACCAAAGGCGGATTATACATCGGGGCGCCACATATTGTTTCATTACTCGTGACACTATTGGGTGTCAATATTTAATAAATACATTCATTCGCGCACGCGCAAAGTAAACAAGATAACATAAATCATCATAAATCAATATATGATAAATCATAATATTCGAACAGCAAAAAACTTGTCTTGATACATTTTAATCTAGGTCCAAAATAAAGAAAACTTCCTACGTGTCCACAAGCTCCAAAACGGCTACTGCAAACCTGAACATGTGTTAAAATAAACGTCAAACACTTGCGTGTTGGTGAGAAATCAAGTTTAATACAATACATAGATAACAATAAATCTGCGCGCAACACGTGTATGTCTGGTGTTTAACAAGGGTGCAATCAGATTGTGATCAAGCCTAGATAGATCATAGCTCATAGTTCATAGTTCAATCCGTGCTCCCAATTGAGCACAAAAACGAGAAAACATATGTGCAAGTGTAAACAAAGAAAACCGTAAACGATAGGTCTCCCGTGTTCATCTAATGGATCCATGAAAACTTCGGAATAGGCCGAACAAAGCGGTTAATGATACACACATACAAATAAACAGCCAAGTAAACGTCCTCAACACATGGGATACTGCGCGACTAAAGTTCATAAACAAGTTTAAGACTCTAAGTTTGTACGAACACATGAACATCCCAAAACATTAAAAGCAAAAGGGGATTAGGTACGAGATTACTCACTTGATAAACGATGCGGTGTAAGATAAAGCAAGAACCAACTTTAAACAAGCACAAGTTAACCTATAAATAAGATTATTGTTTTAATGATTTGATTTAAGTCTTGATTATAAGTTAGCATAATTAATAAGTAAATTATTATATATAATATATATTACCGGAAAAGCAGGGCAGAACAGGGAGGAAGACGGAGGCAGAGAGGGAGGCGACAGAGGATCAACGGCAGAGAGCAAGGAGGAACAGGAGAGTTTAAGTGCTTTGTGTGTGTAGTGTTAGGAAATTAACATTATTATTTATAGGAAAACCCTAGGGAACACAATCCCTAGAAAAAGGGGAAAAGATCTCAAAAAACAAAAGATTCCAAAAGCAAAAGATATCAAAAGATATGGCAGCTGCAGGGAGCAAGATAAAGCTGTCAGGGAACAGTAAAAAGCATGGGCGGATCAGATAAAGGTACAGGTCAAGCATGGCAAAAGCAGATCTCAAAAGATTATGTCAGTCACTTTATCTGCCAACCAATGGGGTTGGAGCGCATGCTGCGCCGAAAGTAACTTTTCAGACATAAAGCAGATTAGGTCAACAGCTCAAAAGATAAGACAACTCAAAAGCAACGGCTAGATTAAACAGAAGAAAACTCAAAGGGGTTTAGCGCGAGAAGGCTCGAGCGCGAAGGCAAAAGTGCGCGAGCGCGAAGGCAGACAGAACCAACCTTAACGCGTCGCGGGAAGAATCACATTTCTTAGCGCGCCGCGGGAGGAACTAAAATTCCTAGCGCGCCGCGGGAAGAACTATAATTCTTCGCGCGTCGAGGGATGAACTACGATTCTTAGCGTGCTGCGAGAAGAACTACAAATCCTTAGCGCGTCGCGGGAAGAACTACCGTTCTTAGCGCGCTGCGAGAAGAATTACAATTCTTAGCGCGCTGCGAGAAGAGTTCGTCTCGCGAATCGCTGTACAGGTGGTCTTCACGCAGGATTCCTTGTAAGGGAGTCTGGCGCGTGGAGCTGCGCAGACAACCTTAGGCGGGAAGGAACAAAGGACAAGCAAAGAGTTAGAAGAAAACGAGGGAAACAAGGCGTAAGGGCAGGACGGCGACAAGAGGGAAAAGAAGGCGGAAAGAAAATATATTATTATTATTATTATTAAAAGTAAAATATAAGTATAAATAAATATTAAATCATAAAAGAAAGAGATCGGGTCAGAGAAACGGGTACCTGGGTCGGGTCGGATCGGGGCAGATGTCACAGTCTCCCCTACTTTAAGAAATTTCGTCCCGAAATTTATCTCGAAGTAGGTTGCGCAGAGAACAGGTGTGGGTACTTGATCTTCATTTGATCTTCCCTTTCCCATGTAAACTCGGCTCCGCGCTTGGACTCCCAGCGAACTTTAACAATAGGGATACGACTGCGCTTGGTTTGCTTAACCTCGCGATCCATAATCTCAACAGGCTTCTCAACGAAATGCATAGTTTCATCAACTTGAACTTCATCAAGTGGAATGTGAAGGTTCTCGTCAGCTAAACACTTCTTGAGATTGGATACATGGAACGTTGGATGCACATTACTGAGCGCGGGCGGCAGGTCAAGTCTGTAGGCAACTTTTCCTACACGCGCGAGAATCTTGAATGGACCAACATAACGAGGAGCAAGCTTACCTTTCTTCCCAAAGCGGACAACACCCTTCCAGGGCGACACTTTGAGGAGAACAAGATCACCAACTTGAAATTCGAGAGGCTTCCGCCTACGATCTGCGTAACTCTTCTGTCGGCTTCTGGCAGTCAGCAGATGATCACGGATCTTGGCGATTTTATCGGTTGTCTCTTGAACAAGTTCGGGTCCTGTGATTTGAGTTTCACCCACTTCGCTCCAACAAATCGGGGAGCGGCACTTACGACCGTAAAGTGCTTCAAATGGGGCCATACCAATACTGGAATGATAGCTGTTATTATAAGAGAACTCGATCAAAGGCAGGTGTGAATCCCAATTACCTCCAAAATCAAGAACACAAGATCGGAGCATATCCTCAAGAGTTTGAATAGTTCGCTCAGACTGACCGTCAGTCTGAGGATGATATGCCGTACTCATGTCCAAGCGAGTTCCTAGCGCAGATTGGAGAGATTTCCAAAAGCGAGATATAAAACGGCCATCGCGATCGGATATGATGCTCAAAGGAGTACCATGGCGGCAGACAATTTCCTTGACATAAAGCTGCGCGAGTTGCTCAACACGGTAGTTTTCACGAATGGGCAGAAAGTGAGCAGACTTAGTCAAACGATCCACTATTACCCAAATGCTATCATGTTTGCTAGCTGTCAAAGGTAACTTGGTAATAAAGTCCATCGCTATACTTTCCCATTTCCACGTAGGAATTTCTGGTTGTTCGAGCAAACCAGATGGGCGTTGGTGTTCAGCTTTTACTTTAGAACAAGTCAGGCATCTAGCTACGAACACAGCAATATCCTTTTTCATACCGGGCCACCAATAAGTAATGCGCAAATCCTTGTACATCTTATCAGCGCCAGGATGAACGGAATATCGAGATTTATGCGCTTCACTCAGGATATCAGCGCGAAGATTCTCATCAAAGGGAATCCAGATGCGATTGAGATAGCAGAGAATTCCACTTAGATTAGAAACAAAATGCGCTTCCGCGCCACACGCTAACTCGGCGCGAAGGTTACCATTACTGATGGATGCGCGCTGCGCGTCACGAATGCGCGATTCAAGGTTGCTTTGGATCGGTGCGAAGTGAAGCTGCGTGCGCGGCAAGATACAGTTAAGCTGGCAGGGTTTTCGGCTGAGCGCATCAGCTACCACATTAGCCTTACCAGGATGATACCGGATCTCACAATCGTAATCGCTGATGAGTTCGTTCCATCGGCGTTGCCTCATGTTGAGTTCCTTCTGATCAAAGATATGCTGAAGGCTTTTATGGTCAGTGTAAAGGATACACTTAGTACCATAAAGGTAGTGTCTCCAGATCTTCAAGGCAAAAACAACTGCGCCTAGTTCGAGGTCGTGAGTTGTATAATTCTTTTCGTGAACCTTAAGTTGCCTTGATGCGTAAGCGATAACCTTGCCTCGTTGCATAAGAACACAACCGAGACCTTGGTTGGAGGCATCGCAGTACACGACAAAATCATCATTACCCTCAGGTAGCGCAAGAACAGGAGCTTCACACAACAGACGCTTGAGCGTTAGAAAGGCTTCTTCTTGCTTCGAGCCCCAAATATACGGTTTACCTTTGTGCGTTAGAGCTGTTAAAGGCAATGCGATCTTTGAGAAGTTCGAAATGAAACGCCGGTAGTAACCAGCTAAGCCCAGAAAGGAACGGATTTCGGTAGGAGAAGATGGCGTAAACCAGTTCTTGATTGCTTCAATTTTGGATGGGTCGACATGAATACCCATCTTATTCACAACATGACCAAGAAACTGTACTTCATCAGACCAGAATTCACACTTGGAAAGCTTAGCATAGAGCTGCTCGGTTCGAAGCTTTTGCAACACCAACCGAAGATGTTGCTCATGCTCGGCCTTGGTCTTAGAATACACCAGAACATCATCGATAAACACAATCACGAATTTATCCAAGAAAGGCCTACACACCCGATTCATTAGATCCATGAAAACGGCGGGTGCGTTGGTTAAACCGAAGGACATGACCAAGAATTCAAAATGGCCATAACGAGTTCGAAAAGCAGTCTTCGGAACATCTTCATCGCGGATGCGCAACTGGTGATAACCAGAGCGGAGATCAATCTTCGAGAAACAAGAGGCACCTTGGAGTTGATCAAAGAGGTCGTCAATACGCGGTAAGGGATACCGGTTTTTAATGGTGAGTTTGTTCAACTCGCGGTAATCAATACACATGCGAAACGATCCATCTTTCTTTTTAACGAACAACACCGGAGCACCCCAGGGCGAAGAGCTAGGGCGAATGAATCCTTTAGCGGTCAACTCCTGAAGTTGACTTGCCAATTCTTGCATCTCAGCGGGCGCAAGACGGTAAGGAGATTTAGCTACGGGGGAAGCACCATGGACAAGATCAATACGGAACTCAACTTCACGAGCGGGAGGGATACCAGGAAGATCATCAGGAAAAACTTCAGGGAAATCACGCACAACAGGGATATCGCGAAGCTTCTTCTCTTCAGCAGGTTTGACCACATGGGCTAAGAATGCAACACACTTCTTCCGCATAAGCCTTTGGGCTTCGGCGCAAGACATAAGCTTAAGACCGCGGGAGGGTTTTTCGCCGTAGATGTGAAGATCACCATTTTCTCGAGGTATGCGAATCATCTTCTTGGCGCAAATAACTTCGGCGCGATTATGCGTAAGCCAGTCCATACCAATGATAACATCAAAGCTTCCAAGAGGCATGGGGATGAGGTCGATTAGAAAATCGTTTTCGTTAAGGTTAAGCGTGCAATCTTTAATCACCGAGTTAATTAAAACAGTTTCACCGTTAGCCAATTCAACTGAAAAATCTTCTTTTAAATCGCTGCGCGGTCGCGCAAGCTTCTGCTCGAAGGCGCGAGAGATAAAACTTCGATCGGCGCCAGTATCAAAAAGTACAGAAGCATAAAATCCGTTAAGCAAAAATGTACCATTCACTACGTCATTATTCGCTTGCGCTTGGTGCGCGGTTATGTTAAAAGCTCGTCCACGCGTCACTTGGTTCGAAATCTGGTTCACCGGATTCGCTTGCGTAATCTGAACTTGTAGTCTTGGGCACGCGTTCCGGAAATGACTGGGATCACCGCAGTTAAAGCACGATCTGGGTCGTGGGTTTTGGTAGGTTGGTTGTGGATTCTGCGGGTAGACTGGTGGTGTTGGCGCAATTGGATTGGCGGGAGGGACTCTACAGTATTCGGCAGAGTGACCAACGCGGCCACATCGGTTACATTGTCGACACGGGGTTTGGGTTGGGTGGTGAAGTCTACAGGTTGGGCAAAAGGGTTGATTTCCTGTGTAAGGTTTCTTAGGTGGCGGGGCAGGGAGTGCTGAATTGGTCAAGGCATAGTTGTGGACTATAGGGGGAGTTGGGTAGGCTGACAGTGGGTTAGGAGCGTAAACTGGAGGTTGGTAGATGGGTTGCTGGACTATGGGCGGGTTGGTAAGCGCATAGGCCTTGCGCCTGCGCTTGAGGTTGTTACGGTTTGAGGGTTCTGGTTTGGTTTCTGTTGGTTCAGGAACAGTCTTGGTGAGTTTGGTCTTTTCTGTTCCTCGTAGGAACAGGGTTCCTGCTCTGACATGGTTGTCGCTGAGCACAGCGGCCAACTCGATGGCGTCAGAGAGGGTTACTGGGTTTCTGGCCCATACAGAATCTTGAATTTCCATGGGGAGACCCCCAAGGAATTTCTCTATGGCTCGGCGGGAAGGGGTAACAAGGTGAGGGACAAGCAGGCTTAGTTCATGGAAGCGCGTCGCGTACTCGCGCGCTTCACCGCTGTATTGCTTCAAGTTCCAGAATTCTTCCTCCAGGCGCTTAACTTCGTTGGGAGGGCAGAATTCTCGCGTAAGAATTTCCTTGAATTCCTCCCAGAGCATGCTGGAAGCAGTTTCTGCGCCACGCGCATGAGCTACTCCATTCCACCATGTAAGCGCTCTGGATTCCAGGACACTGGAAGCATACAGGGTTCGTCTGTCTGAGGGGCATTGGGTGTGGAGGAAAGTGTTTTCTATTTTCTCAAGCCACTGGAGCATCACGGTGGCTCCTTCAAGACCTGTGAACTTTGGAGGGTTACCCGCGTTAAAGGACTTAATGTTGTAACCAGAGGTGTTGGTATTGTTTTGGCTCAAAGCTTGGGCTATTGCGGCGGCCATTTCCTGGGAACGTTGCTGTCTACGCATGCGCGAGGCTTCTCTTCTCTGAAATCGGCGAGATAGCGGAGGCATTCTATAAAAGTTTTAATTTTAGTTAATATCTTGGTTTTAGCGCAAAGTATAACCTCGAAAAGCTTGGTTTCACGGAGTCAGTTACTGTCAAAAGTTAAAGTAAAATAAATGACCCTAAATGCAGACTTAATAAAGGTAACAAATTCGAATCAGAAATCGACAATTCATGTATCACCATGACTTTCCGAATTCCCAATTTAAAATATACGAGCAAACGAGTATTGGAGATCGACGATTCATGTATCACCATGACTTTTCAATCTTCAATATAAAACATACAAGAAAATGAGTATTGGAGGTTGACAATTCATGTATCACCATGACTTTTCAAGTCTCCAACCTCAGAACATAATCGTAAATGGAAATTGAAAATCAACTATTCATGTATCACCATGACTTTTCGGATTTTCAAATCCAACAAACGAGTATGTAAGTAAAATCAATAAAAATCGAAGTTCAACAAAAATCGAAATATCGCGAAATAAAACATAAAATCATATACCGCGCAAGCGCGAGCATATTCATAAATAACGAGTAATTAACAATAAGCGCGCAAACATGAGATTTCTCTCATGCGCGAGAAGGGACTCTTAGGTATTCTAGGCCGTTACGTCTAACCACCTATCCTAAAGTCAACGAGCTCTGATACCAATCTGTACACCCCGACCAAAGGCGGATTATACATCGGGGCGCCACATATTGTTTCATTACTCGTGACACTATTGGGTGTCAATATTTAATAAATACATTCATTCGCGCACGCGCAAAGTAAACAAGATAACATAAATCATCATAAATCAATATATGATAAATCATAATATTCGAACAGCAAAAAACTTGTCTTGATACATTTTAATCTAGGTCCAAAATAAAGAAAACTTCCTACGTGTCCACAAGCTCCAAAACGGCTACTGCAAACCTGAACATGTGTTAAAATAAACGTCAAACACTTGCGTGTTGGTGAGAAATCAAGTTTAATACAATACATAGATAACAATAAATCTGCGCGCAACACGTGTATGTCTGGTGTTTAACAAGGGTGCAATCAGATTGTGATCAAGCCTAGATAGATCATAGCTCATAGTTCATAGTTCAATCCGTGCTCCCAATTGAGCACAAAAACGAGAAAACATCTGTGCAAGTGTAAACAAAGAAAACCGTAAACGATAGGTCTCCCGTGTTCATCTAATGGATCCATGAAAACTTCGGAATAGGCCGAACAAAGCGGTTAATGATACACACATACAAATAAACAGCCAAGTAAACGTCCTCAACACATGGGATACTGCGCGACTAAAGTTCATAAACAAGTTTAAGACTCTAAGTTTGTACGAACACAAGAACATCCCAAAACATTAAAAGCAAAAGGGGATTAGGTACGAGATTACTCACTTGATAAACGATGCGGTGTAAGATAAAGCAAGAACCAACTTTAAACAAGCACAAGTTAACCTATAAATAAGATTATTGTTTTAATGATTTGATTTAAGTCTTGATTATAAGTTAGCATAATTAATAAGTAAATTATTATATATAATATATATTACCGGAAAAGCAGGGCAGAACAGGGAGGAAGACGGAGGCAGAGAGGGAGGCGACAGAGGATCAACGGCAGAGAGCAAGGAGGAACAGGAGAGTTTAAGTGCTTTGTGTGTGTAGTGTTAGGAAATTAACATTATTATTTATAGGAAAACCCTAGGGAACACAATCCCTAGAAAAAGGGGAAAAGATCTCAAAAAGCAAAAGATTCCAAAAGCAAAAGATATCAAAAGATATGGCAGCTGCAGGGAGCAAGATAAAGCTGTCAGGGAACAGTAAAAAGCATGGGCGGATCAGATAAAGGTACAGGTCAAGCATGGCAAAAGCAGATCTCAAAAGATTATGTCAGTCACTTTATCTGCCAACCAATGGGGTTGGTGCGCATGCTGCGCCGAAAGTAACTTTTCAGACATAAAGCAGATTAGGTCAACAGCTCAAAAGATAAGACAACTCAAAAGCAACGGCTAGATTAAACAGAAGAAAACTCAAAGGGGTTTAGCGCGAGAAGGCTCGAGCGCGAAGGCAAAAGTGCGCGAGCGCGAAGGCAGACAGAACCAACCTTAACGCGTCGCGGGAAGAATCACATTTCTTAGCGCGCCGCGGGAGGAACTAAAATTCCTAGCGCGCCGCGGGAAGAACTATAATTCTTCGCGCGTCGAGGGATGAACTACGATTCTTAGCGTGCTGCGAGAAGAACTACAAATCCTTAGCGCGTCGCGGGAAGAACTACCGTTCTTAGCGCGCTGCGAGAAGAATTACAATTCTTAGCGCGCTGCGAGAAGAGTTCGTCTCGCGAATCGCTGTACAGGTGGTCTTCACGCAGGATTCCTTGTAAGGGAGTCTGGCGCGTGGAGCTGCGCAGACAACCTTAGGCGGGAAGGAACAAAGGACAAGCAAAGAGTTAGAAGAAAAAGAGGGAAACAAGGCGTAAGGGCGGGACGGCGACAAGAGGGAAAAGAAGGCGGAAAGAAAATATATTATTATTATTATTATTATTATTAAAAGTAAAATATAAGTATAAATAAATATTAAATCATAAAAGAAAGAGATCGGGTCAGAGAAACGGGTACCTGGGTCGGGTCGGATCGGGGCAGATGTCACATAAACTCCTTGCGTTGGTTGATTAGTTTTGTATTGATTGATCGGTGCTTGTTTGATTCTAGACTTTGTGTTTAGGGTTTGTTTGCGGTAGGAACAACCGTAGGGTTTTGTTGCATGATTTATTGGATTAAGTACAGCGGTTAGACACCTTCTTGGAGACGGAGAGGATCTATTTTGGTTTAAGTTGAATTGTTCCTCTATCCTTGGTTGTATAGTATTCACTGCCATTAGGGTCGAGTGTTGGTGAGACCGAGAGGTGAGTCAACATTAGAACACGTTAACAATTGTTTCCCGGTTTGGTCGTTTTAACCGATTTTGAGTAGTTTAGGCTTGTTGAGTGAGACCGAGAGGTGATCCAGTGAGCCCGAGCGATCCTTAGCCGTGTCATCTTTAGGGACCAGTGTCTAGATATCATTCAATCCATTAGCTTGTTAGGCCTACAGTTTGATTCAGACCTAGGTAGACGTTTTTCTCCATCCGAAGTTAACACAGTTAGTTTGTCGTTAAGTTTTCTATTTTAGGTAACTTTTGTCAGTCAGTCTAGTTAGTTAAGTTAAGTTAAAAGAAATCAAAAATGAATTAAATATATTTCTTAGGTAGCTCTTGTCTAGGGTTAGTGATCGTTAGCGTCCTTACGTGTCCACGTGTTCGATACTCGGACTTCCTAGGTCTATACTACTTGTGACCGGTACACTTGCCGGTTGTGTGTGGTTTTAGGATTTTCGTTTTATATTTAAAGCTTAATTGTGAGGGTCATTGTTATAGGATTATCCGACGCACATCAAGTTTTTGGCGCCGTTTCCGGGGACACGGTTTTAGGCGTTTTTAGAGCAATCCGAGTTAGGACTTACCTTTTTGTGCTACTTGTAATTATTTTTGTTTTGTTTATTTATTAGGATAGTTTGGCATCTTTTATTGATTTGTATAGTTGTATGCGACAGACTCGATCTCGTGGACCACCTGACACTGAAGCATTTCCCGAGCCTGAGAGAGAGTTTCGTGAGAGACGTCGCACCGTTTCACCATCATCCACTTCATCATCTGTTGGTAGTTTATCCTCATCTCCTACATCTTCCAATTTCGTCGATAGGGATAGGATCATGGGCGACAATCCACCACCGAGGAGGACAGTTGCAGACCGGGCCCGGCCGGCCAATGTTGGCGCGAGATCCAGCATCGCACCACCCGCCATTTGAGTTAACGCGAACTGGCAGATTCCATCGAACATTCTGAACACTATTTCTCATTCTGCTCAGTTCCACGGGTTACTTCACGAAAACCCGCATCATCATCTCCCTCGTATCGCGCGTATCTGCGACACTTTCCAATCTTGCCGGCGTATCCGAAGACGCCGTGAAACTCCACGTTTTTCCGTTCTCGCTTATCGATAAAGCGAGTCTGTGGCTTGAGTCCCTCCCACAGGGCTCCATAGCTACTTGGGCTGTCATGCAGACCCAATTTCTTGAGAAATACGATCCTCCGGCTAAGGCCACTCGTCTATGTAATCATATTCATTCTTTTCAGATGGAGGACACCGAGAGTTTCTACGAGGCATGGGAGCGATTTAAGAATCTGTTAGCGTTGTGCCCGAACCAAGGCTTGCAAGATTGGGCGGTTGTCGAGAAGTTTTATAATGGAGTGACATACGTGACGCAGAACATGCTTGACACAGGGGCGGGAGGAAATTTGCTGACGAAGAAGGACCCGAATGAGTTCATCGCTTTGTTTAACGGGTTAGCTATGAGTGGATACCAGCGACCACCCGCCAAGGGTGGTAAGACCGTCGACTCCATATCACGCGGCATGCATTTGGTGGACACGACCACCGCACTCACGGCACAGGTAGAGGCGTTAGCGCAGATTGTGAAGGACTTGCAGACGAAGAGCAAGTTGTGCGAAACATGCAGAGGAGGGCATGATACCGTTCAGTGCCCAGTCAGTTCGCAGGAGGAGGCTGTAAACTTTATAGGAAATCCAAACCGAAACCCAAATTCTTTCAATTCTTATAATTCGAGATGGAGAGGCAACCAGAATTCCAACTGGAGGGGCGGTAATCAGTTCGGTTTTCAGCAGCATTAGAGCCTTTTCCAGGATGCTGGTAAGGGAGCGAGCAGTGGGGAGAAGAAGCCCACTTTGGAGGACATGATGGCGCAGCAGACGTAGATGTTGTCACAGCTTATAACGAGAGAGGATTCCCGACATAAGGAGACCCAGGAGAAGTTTCGCGAGCACGAGCAGTTCATGAGGAATCAGGGAGCGTCGATTCAGAGTCTCGAGCGGCAGATGGGAGAGATAGCTAGTCGGTTGAATGAGAGGCCGCAGGGTACGCTACCGAGTAACACCGAGCAAAACCCGAAGGGATTCGCGAAAGCTGTGACGACGAGGAGCGGTGCAGGGCACGAGATGAGCCCGTGATTCAGCAGAGGTCCAGAGGAGTCGTCGTCGAGGAGCCTGCGGTTGATGATAGAGAGGAGCAGGTAGATGAGGAGATTCAGATGGAGTCTCCGCCGGCCCAGGTTCATCAGAGGAGCAGCCCAGGGAGTTCAGCACAGGCCGAGAGACAGCTGCTACCGAGCGAGCCGCCGAGAGTCTACAAACCTAGAGTACCATACCCCGGGAGACTCCGCAGAGACAAAGATGAGGAGCAGAATTCTAAATTTCTTGATCTTTTGAAGCAGCTTAACCTTAATATTCCATTCCTTGAGGCACTGACTCAGATGCCTAAACACGCGAAGTTCCTTAAGGATATTCTATCGAATAAGGAGAAGTTGGCTGAGGTAGCATCCATCCCTTTGAGTGCTAGTTGTTCTACTGTCTTACAGAGGAAGTTACCAGAGAAGATGGCCGATACAGGGAGTTTCACGATTCTCTGCATCTTAAGTGATGATACGGTTATTCATGCGCTGGCTGATCTTGGTGCCAGTAAAAATCTCATGGCCTATTCCGTGAATCGCAAGCTGGGTTTAGGAGAACCGAGGCCTACCAAGATGAGTATCCAGCTTACTGATCGTTCTGTTAAATACCCTTGAGGGGTGGTCAAGAACATGCTTGTTCGTGTCGACAAGTTCATCTTCCCGGTGGACTTTGTCATTCTGGACATGAACGACGATGATAGTGTACCGCTTATTCTTGGCCGACCATTCCTTTCCACTGCACAGGCGTTGATCGACGTCTACGAGGGTAAGTTGATCTTGAGAGTTGGGGATGAGAACTTCACCTTTGACGTTCGACAGTCACTTAAACACCCCAAGTCTACTGATGACTCCTTGTACTTTATCGATACCATCATGGAGCATGTTGGGGAGTTTTTCAACGAGATCTGTGGAGGATCTGCCTCCGCCACTCAGATTCTCGATAGGGACATTCCGGAGATTGAGATGGTTGCCATGACCGATCAGTCAATGGAGGATGACAACAAGTTACATACCCCTGAGTCTGAAGTGTCTGTTGGGATCGTACAAAACGATCCAATGGACCGACCTTCCATCAAGAGCCCCCCCTTCCTTAGAGCTTAAGGATTTGCCTGCCCATCTGAAGTACGTGTTTTTGGACGAGGAGAGGAAGTTGCTGGTTATTATTGCATCTGCTTTGACGGAGGTCGAGAGAGAGAGAGAGAGATTGTTGAGGGTGCTTCGAGAGCACAAGGAGGCCATTGCATGGAAGATTATCAACATCAAGGGTATCAACCCTTCGTTTTGCACGCATAAAATCCTTATGGAGGATAATGTAGGTCCCCCCCGCCCCGGGGCGTCGCCGATCGATACGAGATCCGCACGATGTCTTGGAGTGCGGAATCCTCCTAGACTCGTTTATTGGTGTAAAAGACGAAGAACACGATTATACACGTACATAAACACATACACGAACAAATACACGAACAACTACAAGAACGGGATAATCAAATCTGCAGATTCTTATATAATAATCAAACAAACACGTTACATACCGTAACCAAACAGAAAACACGACTGACCCGAGGTGAGCTCTACCTCGGGTCGTCTCACACGACTCTCCTTGTCTCTTACTCTCTCCAAACAAACAAACTGCTCAAAACACACACTAATTTCTGGATTCCTAAACCTAAACAAGACACACGTATATATATATAAAACATTCTCGGGCCTGAGCTTCAGTAGGCGAAGTTGTGCTAACTTCGCCTATGGCGCAGTTGTTCTAACTTCGCCTAAGGCGAAGTTGTGCTAACTTCGCCTGTGGCGTTCCGCTGGTCAGAATTGCATAGCGACGGTCACAAAATGCACCAACAGTCTCCCCTTTGACCGTTGCTCTCAATTCTAACAAACACAAAAGATCATCTGTTACACGACATGCACCAACAGTCCCCCTCTTAACTGATGATCTTCTATTTGCAGTCAACCAGCCGTGTCTGAATCTGTCATGTAGCTTCACAAATCTACCAATCACCCAGCGTCTTCCATATCAGATCTTCCCTTCAGTGTAAGCTTCTCCGACTATAACGATTGAGGTATTTGAAATGCATGCATCCTCGTGCCAATAGATCATCTCAACCAATCACGTGAGTCCATCTGACTTCACCAACACGTGAAGTTGGGCTTCCTCCACAACTTCACCAACTCGTCGGCATACGATAAGGTTTAATCTTCAACTACTCAACATCAAGTGATCAATTTCATCACAAAACCACCTTGACAGAATCTAACACATGACCATTAATTAATCCGAAGCATCTTCAATCACCAGGGATAACGATCAAGAACATAAACACTTTAGTTCCCGATTAAATCCAACTTGTTCCAGAATTTTCACTCTAATAAATAAGCATCACGTTTCAGGATCCAATTCTCGAACGCCTCGAAAATAACATAAATAATATGCTCTGACCGCAATCCAGTAATGACAAAAACATTCAGTTCAATTTGACTTTCTTCAGTTGGTCAACCTCGAACAACAACAATTTCATTGCCCACAAACACCCAAATATGTGTCAATATCCAGTTTCAAACAATATCCCATTCACAACCTCAACTCCAAATCCAGAGTTGACACGTATTTGTTCACACGTAAGACCAAGAGATAACAAGTTTCACTCGTTGACGGAACAACGTCTTCGGTCTCACAATAATCGTGTACACCTGGCCATAAAAACAAAAACTCCAAAACACTCTTTTTTTTTTCTCGTTAACTTCGCCTAAAGTCAACTTCGCCTGTCCATAACTTCGCCTGGCTATAACTTCGCCTGGCTAAAACTTCGCTTGGCTGCTAACTTCGCCTGGCCAATAACATCGCCGAAACCCTATGAACAGTGACGGCAACTTCGCCTGAATCCCACAACTTCGCCTGCGGCACTGTTCAGCCAAGAACGCATCAGATTCGGGCCAGAAACACCAAAACGCCGATCTCGAACCATAGCATAAGAGCCTAAGGCTCTGATACCACATGTAGGTCCCCCCGCCCCGGGGCGTCGCCGATCGATACGAGATCCGCACGATGTCTTGGAGTGCGGAATCCTCCTAGACTCGTTTATTGGTGTAAAAGACGAAGAACACGATTATACACGTACATAAACACATACACGAACAAATACACGAACAAATACAAGAACGGGATAATCAAATCTGCAGATTCTTATATAATAATCAAACAAACACGTTACATACCATAACCAAACAGAAAACACGACTGACCCGAGGTGAGCTCTACCTCGGGTCGTCTCACACGACTCTCCTTGTCTCTTACTCTCTCTAAACAAACAAACTGCTCAAAACACACACTAATTTCTGGATTCCTAAACCTAAACAAGACACACGTATATATATAAAACATTCTCGGGCCTGGGCTTCAGTAGGCGAAGTTGTGCTAACTTCGCCTATGGCGAAGTTGTTCTAACTTCGCCTAAGGCGAAGTTGTGCTAACTTCGCCTGTGGCGTTCCGCTGGTCAGAATTGCATAGCGACGGTCACAAAATGCACCAACAGATAATTTTAGGACTGTCGTTCAGCCGCAGCGGCGACTTAATCCGAAGATGCAAGAGGTCGTGAAGAAGGAGATTATCAAACTCCTTGATGCGGGGATCATCTTCCCCATTTCTGATAGTTCGTGGGTTAGTCTAGTCCAAGTGGTTCCTAAAAAGGGTTGGCATGACTATCGTCACCAATGAGAGGAACGAGGTCATTCCCACTAGGACTGTGACCGGTTGGAGAGTCTGCATTGATTACCGCAGACTGAATGATGCCACGAGGAAAGACCACTTTCCTTTACCTTTCATCGATCAGATGTTGGAGCGTTTGGCAGGTCAGCAGTACTACTGCTTCTTGGATGGTTTCTCTGGGTACTTTCAAATTCCTATTGCTCTCGATGACCAGGAGAAAACCACGTTGCCCATACGGCATGTTTGCCTATAGACGTATGCCGTTCGAACTGTGTAACGCTCCAGCCACATTTCAGAGGTGCATGGTGGCTATATTTCATGACATGATCGAGGACTCCATGGAGGTGTTCATGGACGATTTTTCTGTGTTTGGGAGCTCTTTTGATCATTGTCTCTCCAACCTTGAGAGGATGTTGGCCCGATGCGTTGACACCAACCTAGTCCTTAACTAGGAGAAGTGTCACTTCATGGTACGCGAGGGAATCATTTTGGGGAATCGTATTTCGAGTGCGGGGATAGAGGTCGACCGAGCGAAGGTCGAGACCATTTCTAATCTTCCCCCACCCACTTCTGTGAGATCCATCTAGAGTTTCTTGGGTCACGTTGGGTTCTACCGTCGGTTCATTAAAGATTTTTCTAAGATCGCGAGACCCATGACCAAACTTCTACAGAAGGATGCCCCATTTTTGTTTTCTGAGCAGTGTATCGAGGCGTTTGATCTTTTAAAAGACAAACTCGTTAACACTCCCGATCATAATTGCTCCCGACTGGTCGCTTCCCTTTGAGTTGCTGTGTGATGCGAGCGACTTCGCAATCTGAGCGGTTCTTGGACGGCGGAAGGATAAGCACTTCCATCTGATTTACTATGCTAGCCGGACCCTGAATGGTGCACAGGAGAGTTACACCACCACCGAGAAAGAGCTTTTAGCTGTGGTGTTTGCGTTCGATAAATTCAGGTCCCATCTTGTTCTGTCCAAGACGATTGTATACACGGATCATTCTGCTATTCGTTATCTCTTCAGCAAACAGGATGCTAAGCCACGTCTTATCCGATGGATCCTGTTGCTTCAAGAGTTTGATATTGAAATCCGTGATAAAAAGGGGGCCGAGAATGTGGTGGCCGATCATTTTTCTTGTCTTGAAGAGGCTGAGTTAGGAGAGCCGGGGGTCAGGATTAATGACCACTTTCCGACAGAGAGTCTCATGTTTGTTTCGGCTCAGGATGAGGGTTTTCCATGGTTCGCTGACTTCGCGAACTATCTTGAGGATGGGTACTACCCAAAGATGTCTTACCAGCAAAAGAAGAAATTCTTTGCTGATGTTAAGTTTTACCTGTGGGACGACCCGTATCTCTTTCGTATAGGTGCTGACTAGTTGATCAGGAGGTGTGTTGACGTTAAAGAGGGATGACAGATTATGAGCCATTGCCATGTTGGACCGACAGGAGGTCACCACGGTGCGAGTTTGACGGCGAAGAAGGTGTTTGATTGTGGTTTTTATTGGCCTTCGATTTTTAAAGATGCGCACGCATTTGTGAGGAGTTATGATCGTTGCCAGCGGGTCGGCAACATTTCTTCGCGAAATGAAATGCCCCAGAATGCTATTCAGGTTTGTGAGGTTTTCGATGTGTGGGGCATTGATTTCATGGGACCGTTTCCATCTTCGCGTGGGAACAAGTACATACTTGTGGCTGTTGATTATGTCTCGAGGTGGGTTGAGGCCTAGGCCTTACCCAGTAATGATGCCCGAGTTGTACTCCGTTTTCTCAAGAGCCTTTTAGCTCGTTTTGGTGTCCCGAAGGCATTGATCAGTGATAGAGGTACTCACTTATGCAATGCACAGATGGAGAAGGCGTTGCGACGCTATGGGGTCACCCATCGGCTTGCAACCGCCTACCACCCACAGACTAGTGGGCAGGTAGAAGTGAGTAACCGGGGAATCAAACGTATTATTGAGAAAACGGTTGGTTCGAATCGTCAGTATTGGTTCGACAAGTTGAATGATGCGTTGCGGGCTTTCCGTACAGCCTACAAAACTCCGACCGGTTCCACACCGTTTCGGATGATTTATGGGAAGGCCTGCCACCTGCCTGTTAAGTTAGAGCACCGTGCGTCGTGGGCCCTACAGAGGGTCAATCTTGATATGTCCGCCGCGGAGGCCACTCGGTTCCACCAGTTGCACGAGTTAGAGGAGCTGAGAGATCACGCTACGCCCACTCGTTCAGGTATAAGGAGTGGACGAAGGAACTGCATGATAGAAAGTTGAAGGGTAACAAGCAGTTCAAGTTTGGGGATTTGGTCTTATTGTATAATTCCCGGTTGAAGTTATTCCCGGGAAAGTTGAGATCCCAATGGTCAGGACCGTTCACGGTCACTGAGGTTTTCCCGTATGGCACGAATGAGATAGAAGATAAAGGCGGGAAGTTTAAGGTGAACGGTCATAGACTGAAGCACTACATTGGCGAGCCGGTGACTGATCAGACGGTTGAGGTATTCTACCTTGACTCGCTCTCCGAGACGTAGACGTGATGGATGCTCCACTCGGGATACTGCCCGAGTTGTAGAGTTTGTATTTCTGTTATTTGTTTGTGCTATTTGTTTTGTATATTTTTGTCTATTTCAAGATGTTCCGAGATGAAACCGCTTGTACTCATTCTCCATTCGAGTCGGTCGATTTAAGGGGTGTTCTATTATTAACATGAAAAAAAAAATTTAAAAACCAAAAACACAAAAATATGTTTATTTGTTTATGTTTTTGTTTTCCGTTTTGTACGCCGCTACATGAGAGCGATTTTGAGCTTTTGCAGGTTATATTACGCGCATGGTAGCTACGAGGGCGTCTTGGAATAGGTTCTCCCAAGGTTGCGGCCGCGAATGAAATGCTATACGGTTGCTTGTTTACTACTCAGCTATTGAAAATTCTGCACACTAATCAGGGGAGTAACCCGTTCTTTGTTTTAGTCTTGTATACTGTGTTTTTACTTTCTGTTTTATTTTTATTTTATTTTATTTTATTTTCCTTGTTCTCATCAAAGCTGATTTCGTTCTAAGTATGGGGATGGGGTTTATTTTACTTAATTGTAGAAAAATTTTGAAAAAAAAATAAAAAATTAAAAAAAATAGTCCCTTGAAATTTGTTTTCTCTACGTTAAACAGGAAATGATATTATTACCGAGTAGTGGTTATTTTATAAATTCTTGGTGTTTTCAATATATATATATATATATATAATAAATAAGAATAGTGCCCATTAGACCCGCACGTAATGTATAGTAACCGAACGGTTTAAACTCAGTAATCGATGTGTCGGTAGGCTTAGCCTTTGAGAATGAAAGGGCGGTTTGGTTGTTGACCTAATTGAACCTTTTAAATGGCCTGACTTTAGTGGGAAACATCTTAGGGGTTTTGTTTGTTTAATTAAACTCGTGACAGGACTGGAATGAAAAGCCAGGTCATACTCAAGCCTCGAGTCACATGATCGTCTGTATATTAGTTGTTTTATCTTTTGTATTTGTTTCTATTCATGCAAAGCTATGTACTATGAGTATAAAAAAATGCAAAAAGCCAAAAGGCAGAAAAAGAGAAAAAAAAAAGAATGCATTTGCAATTACGTGCACTTGAAAAAGAGCTAGAGTTTATAGTTTGTATATGAGTCGAAATGTTTTAATCATGTGGCAATAGGTTTAAGTCAAGTTGGGGTGACTCGGCCTGGTAAAACCATAATGGAATTGGTGAAGTGGCAGCAGGGCCTTTAGGTGTGGGTTCCACTTAGTCATACAAACTAATAGAATTGTCACGCCTTATTTGCCTCGGTAAGTATTAGGGGCATGGGTTTAAGTGGATAGCAATACTGGCAATCGACCTGATCTAGCTTATTAGGTGAAAGTTGGAAGAAATATTTGGGTAACGGGTCACTTGTTCTAATACTTTAAAAAGGAAAAAAATATTATTAATAATAATAAATAAATAAAACCAAGAGTGGTCGTTAAAACTCGGATATGATCCTGTGTAGTACTCTTTTTCAGGGATGAAAAAGTCTTAAGTGTGGGGATATTTGATGTGTTGTAAAACACACGTGTTTTTCGCACGTTTTATCTACGTATATATTATATTTTATGTATTTTTACTTGTTTTACATAGGTTTTACATAATCTTATTCATATTGTAGGTTATAGGTTAAAGGAAGGAAAAACCGAGCTTTTCGAGGAGCTTTATGGCCGTTTACGCATACGATTTCAAGATCAAGCTCAAAGCCCGGCCCATATGCATCATGGAGGCCCAATTCTTACACATATTATAACATAAAAAAAATGAAACCCTAGCCCCATTCAGCCAGGTTGCGATCGGACAGAAGGCAGCAAGGGAAGAAAGGAAAAAGTTTTGTGCGGCTAGGTTAGGGACTTGTGGCGGCTAGGGAAGGAAGAAGGAGTCAAGAACAAGCTCGGGATTGATTCACCATCGTTTTTGACAGCAAGGAGCAGCCCCATATTCATCCATATCCTTTCTTTTTAAACATTGTTCAACAACTTTCTTATTCTTGTTTAATTGTTAACTAGTTTTGCAATTGCTTGAGAGATTGACTTGTTAGTGATTAGTATTAATTGTTGAATGATTTTTAAGATGATTGGTATGAGTTATTTAGTGATTTTAATGAGTATTTGCTGCTGTCCAAAAAGTATGTTAGGCTAATCTTGTTGGTTCTACCTAGGAATGATGACAATTGTTAATGTTTGATGAGTTTTATGGATTGTTTGATTGATAGACTTTAATTGTTATTGTAAAGTTTGATTTAGACATGAAATAGGTTGTGTTTAAGGGCTGGAAATTTTAGTAATTCATTGCATAAACTCCTTGCGTTGGTTGATTAGTTTTGTATTGATTGATCCGTGCTTGTTTGATTTTAGACTTTGTGTTTAAGGTTTGTTTGCGGTAGGAACAACCGTAGGGTTTTGTTGCATGATTTATTGGATTAAGTACAGTGGTTAGACACCTTCTTAGAGACTGAGAGGTGATAAGAAGTTAGGGTTGTCTCATCGCCTTTGCATGCTAGAATAAGAATTGCGCGAGAGCGAGTTCGTTTCTTGTCAGGTTTAGGTGTTTTGAGCGACTAGTTGATCTATTTTGGTTTAAGTTGAATTGTTCCTCTATCCTTGGTTGTGTAGTATTCATTGCCAGTGTTGGTGAGACCGAAAGGTGAGTCAACATTAGAACACGTTAACAATTGTTTCCCGGTTTGGTCGTTTTAACCGATTTTGAGTAGTTTAGGCTTGTTGAGTGAGACCGAGAGGTGATCCAGTGAGCCCGAGCGATCCTTAGCCGTGTCATCTTTAGGGACCGGTGTCTAGATATCATTCAATCCATTAGCTTGTTAGGCCTACGGTTTGATTCAGACCTAGGTAGACGTTTTTCTCCATCCGAAGTTAACACAGTTAGTTTGTCGTTAAGTTTTCTATTTTAGGTAACTTTTGTCAGTCAGTCTAGTTAGTTAAGTTAAGTTAAAAGAAATCAAAAATCAATTAAATATATTTCTTATGTAGGTCTTGTCTAGGGTTAGTGATTGTTAATGTCCTTACGTGCCCTCGTGTTTGATACTCGGACTTCCTAGGTCTATACTACTTGCGACCGGTACACTTGCCGGTTGTGTGTGGTTTTAGGATTTTCGTTTTATATTTAAAGCTTAGTTGTGAGGGTCATTGTTATAGAGTTATCCGACGCACATCAGTGTTTATTCGGGAGATCGTTTCTAGGCACGGGGTGCCGGTATCTATTGTTTCGGATAGGAATACGCGTTTTACCTCCAGGTTTTGGAAGAAGTTTCATGAGGAGATGGGTACCAAACTCCTCATTAGTACTGCTTATCACCCGTAGACGGATGGTCAGTCCGAGAGGACCATACAGACTCTTAAGGATATGTTGCGGGCTTGTGTTATCGATTTTGGTGGTAGTTGGGATCGTCACTTACCGTTAGTCGAGTTCTTTTATAAAACAGTTATCACGCCACGATTGGAATGCCATCGTTTGAGATGTTGTATGGACGGAGGTGTATGACTCCAGTTTGTTGGGGATCCATCGGTCAGAAACAGTTGGGTAGTTTGGAGGTGGTTGAGGCTACGAATAAGAAGCTCGATAAGATTAAGGCTTTTATGAAGGCCGCTCAGAATCGTCAAAAGTCCTACGCGGACAAAAAGCGGAGGTCTGTTGTGTTTGAGGCTGGTGATCGGGTTATGTTAAAAGTTTCTCCTTTGAAGGGTATTATTCGTTTTCGTAAGAGGGGGAAGCTTAGTCCGAGGGTTCATTGGTCCGTTCCGTATCTTGTCACGGGTTGGTGAGGTAGCATATAGACTGGAATTGCCCGATGAGCTCACTGGGATTCATCCTACTTTTCACGTGTCTCATTTGGGGAAATGTTTGGCAGACGAGGAGGCCTATGTGCCTCTGGGTGATATTGAGCTCGATAGTAAACTGATATACGTTGAAGAACCTATAGCTATTCTTGACCGTCGGGAAGGCATTTGAGGAATAAAGTGGTTAGGTAGGTGAAGGTGCAGTGGAGGCACCATAGGGGTTCCGAGGCTACTCGGGAGTCCGAAGACGAGATGATGAAACTCTATCTGCAGTTGTTCCTGTCGCATCGGGATTCGGGTACGAATCCCATTGTAAGGGGGTGGACTTGTAACGCCCGTTAATTTTCGATTTAAAAATTTAAAGCTTGTAAAGTATGTATATTTCTCGGGAGTTATCCGGCATTCCTCGATGACCTTATCATCTTTCCGGCAAGCTAAATTCATTTAACTTTCCACTCAAGTTGCTTCACACTTCATACATGAGGGACTAGAGTGTAACTTGTTGTTTTATGTCATAAAACAAAAACCCTAGCCCCCCTATGCAGTCCGATCGGAACAGAGGCAACTTCTAGGGTCTCGATTTTCTTTTTTTGCAGCCAAGGTTAGGGCATAAAACTTCAATTGAAGGTTAGTCCCATGTTTCCCCAAGTCTTTTACACCTTAATTGGTCATTCTATCTCGCATATTGATCGATAAACGGCTTGTTCTAGGCTAACCGGGTGGCTGTCCAATTGAGCAATTCCGGGACTGTTTTGGTGGAGGTTTTTGCACCAACATCTTCCTAGGTATGTCTAGTATAACATACTTCAAAATTATGCGCATTGGTGTTCGTTTGATTGGTCAACTAGTTGTAGTTTGAAAGATTGTTTTCGGTTGGCTAGAATGGTAGATTATTGCATTTAACACGAGGGTTGAAGTAATTAATGACCAATTCAGTTCGGGTGACCTCGTTTTGAGGTACGGGCTGTTGGAAAGTTATTTTTATAAGTAATGAGGCTGAATTGGTTGTCTGTTACTCAAATGGGTCGATACAATGCGTATTCGCGTTAATTGAATAGTTAGTGCGTTGTGCTTGATTCAACTCGTGTAGCATCGTGTGGACTTATTGGCTATGAATTTATCTAATTGGGTCCACACGGGGCTGGGTTGGGTGTTATGTACCTAAACAACTCTTAAACGTGCATATTGGTCTCACCTAGTGCTTCCGGGGGTAATTTGGGAATTCTTTATTCCCGGAAGTATCTATGGGTCGTGTCGGTAAATGTAAGGCCCGGGGGGCTGTTATGATTGAGTTTGATGAGGTCGAGGCTTTAGGTAACTCGAACCATGTTAGAACATCTCGTAGGATAAACGAGTCCTTTCGGTGTCGTTAGTAATGATTGTATGTAAACCGATAGGCGTTTGAGTTGTGGGGATACTTAGGGCTTCTCTAGCTCGTGGTGAATTTGTGCCTCGTGTCAGGTGAGTTCATGATGCCTCTTTTTCTCTTTTCAAGTTTTGGGCTAGCATATACACTTAAGTGATTTTGCTTGATGAACAGTTTAAATTATTTTACATGGGCTTACTTGTATAGAGTAGGCATTGGGATGATATTATTGTATGTTTGGGTGTATGTTTATACATGTATTATTGTATGGCCAATAATTGGTGATGTTAATTAGTTGTTATCGACTAAGGATGTTTACGTATGCCTACTCTGTGTTTGCATACGTTGGATGAGATGTTACGTGTTTGGGTTGTACGTGTGCTCGACCATGATGTTATTACTTGGATGATATTTATAGGGATATAATTATATAGATGTACATATATATGAGTATGACTACTTATTGTTGATGATGGCCTAATTGTTCATGTCCGGTTTTATTTTAAAACTCTGGAATGATTGTTATAAATGTCAATTATTAAAACTTAAACTCAATCAGCTCAAGCTGACTTTGTGTGTATGTTAGTGTGAGTTTCAGGTTAGGAGGAGGATGCATTACCGCTTGGACGTGCTCGAGACTACTTGGACGGTGGGAGGCATACCTAGCCGGAAGAGTTTTATTAATGAACATTGTTCTTTTCAATTATTACTAAATACATTGAAATCTTGGTTTTGGGGACTTGCTTTAATAATTATGATTTTCCGCTGATTTATACTCTGAATTGAATTTTTGAAATGAAATGAACTGTTTTAAGTTTGAGAATTTTGTAAGTTTATCATCGTATGATCACCAACTGTATACAATTAAGAGATACAACTTGTTAAAGCATGATGTACAAGTGGTTTTAGCATATGAAACTTTAAGTTGAAAAGAAGCGGCAGATCCAATTACAATTCAAAACCTACTTTAAGCTCAAATCTCGAATTCAAATTCTCAACAATTTATCTGGCGCCTCTACTCTCAATTCAGAATCTCGATCGTTCGTGGGGTTAGGGTTCTGGCCGTGAAACTGATTTTCTGGAAATCATTCTGTTTGACATATAAGCTACTTTCGATTTTCTCTGTAAATCAATTCTTAAGGTAATGTGTTGGGATGTATTGATTTCATTTTTGTTTTTTATTTATTTATTTCTATTTTAGGGTTTATTACATTTGTTTTTATGTTTTCATTTGTATTTTTGCTTTTATGGTGTATGATCTTTTAAATCGAAACATTTATATTGTTATTGATTGATGAATGTGTTTATTTGTAGTTGGTGCAACTGAAGAACAACTTATATAAATCTGTGAGGTGAGTGAAACTGTAATCTTTCAACTCTGTAATTTTTTTTTTTGTTTCTGAAAAAGATATGCAGATTGTTTGCACACCATATAAGTTATTTGATCAAAATTTGCTGTTTAATTGTTCACAAACAGGTTGAATCTGAAGCTTTCTATGTGTCTACTCTGAAGTTGAAGCTGCAGAATATAATAATATGCAGGAACGGGGTAAAGAGTCTCAGTTGAACCAGGTGCTTAATATTGAGCTCGAGCAGATCATGGCGTAAACTCATCACACCAAGTTTTTTTCTAACAAATCCTGGTTACAATGTTCCCCCAGGTTAATATCTACTTATATATATTTTTTAAAAAGTTATGATTTTGAATAACAAACGAAACAAAATCTAAATCTGTGCTTTTGTTTCGTGTTGCAGGAATGATTGTTGACAATAAAGTTTGTCATCCTAAATACAATGACTTTTGCTTGTGTGCTTAGAATGGATCAATGATTTAGGGAACCATACGACCTACTTATTACCATGTGCTTCTGGATCAGATTGGCTTATCTGCTGATCAGTTGCAAGAGCTCGTGCATCCTATGCGTAAGTTGTCTAAATAATTAACTGATAAAAATGAACTTTAACTTTAAGATGTATATATTTTTTGCTGGATTATATGCAGCCATATAGGACCTCACTACATCATGCATATAAATAACATATCTACTGTATATGTTGGAGGATCTGGTTTGAGATGTGGATAATTGAGTTAATAAAGCTTGGTAAGTATTGCTTTAAATTTCCTCTGTTTTTGTTAAGGAAAAAGATTTGGTATAAGGGGGTTTGTGGTTTTGAAATTATTTATTGTTTCACAGGAAGTAAAGCGAACAAAGGTCAAAGGGATATCATTAAAGCAGGTCGGTATTTGCCACGTGGATGATATATGTACTCCAAATGCTTCTTTAATGCAAACTGAGTTTTCAGGTGAAAGTTGTTTTTTTATCGAAACTAGAAATCTTTGGGGCTTCTTACGAAGAGTCAAGACACCAATTGAAGCCGAGTCAGTATCTCAGCAGATGTTAGCTGCTGCAGAAACTAAGGTTGTTGATGTTATGCAGGAACTGGATATTTTTAAGCGTGGTCAAAGTGTACGTTTGGGCATTTTGGTCACAACTGAAAATTTAATGTAAGAATTCGTTTTGTATATGGATGTTGTGCGCATGACTGGAAATGCGTTGTTTTTGTTTTATTTTTATTTTTTTCATTTTTTAGGTGGACATCTTTTCTAGAGTGGCTACTACTGCTACTTTCAAGGTTGACCGAATATTACCTAGGTGATGATGCGTTCTATTTCAAATTGGTTCCAGCTATGATGAGCAATGATTTAGAAACATCTCAAGGTATTGGCCAAGACGGAAGTAATTAGATATTTGAATTCATTTATTTTATATAAATTTGGTCATCTAATACAGTTAGTTTTTTAAACTATGCATCTGTTTGTTTTTTTGTTTGGATTAATATTTGGATTGTTAAACGTATGGATTGAAATATTCATCTTGTGCGATATAATGACATTATTCTCTTCTCAATTGTTAGGTTCATGATCTTGTTTTTAGCTATATTTCTAAAGCTCATGGCCTGTAGGTACGTTTTCAAGCTCTATACCGTGTCGTTTCTTATTTACTAATTAATATAAATGCATTTATAATTATTGTGTATGTATATATTTTTAATGATGATTTTTGAAAAAAAAAACATCTAAAATATTATTTAGTTTTTTTTTTCATAATGAAGTTTTAATTTTTTTATGCCTGATATATGTTGTTTGCTTGGTTTCGATGCAGCTCTTCAGTCTGTTGCTTGTTGGAAAACCATACCCCAATGACCCGTTATTGATAAAAAATAACATTTATAACAAAATTTTCAGTGATAAGACATAACTTATCACTAACTAGTCAAAATGGGGCATGGTCTACCTAATGGGTCTAATTCGACTTATATTTTTAAATGTAACGGATAAATTCGGCCATGCTTTATCTCTTAATGGATCAATACGGTTATGTATTGTCAGTATTTAGTATGCGCATAAGATGACCAATACCCATAATAGACTAACACAAGCCATGCCGGTCCATTGAGTGGTAAAGGATAACCGCAATTGACCTGTTACAGATAAAACATAACTCGAGTTTAATCGGTTGGATAGACCGTATTCTATTTGGACCTGTTTGTGATAATATATAAGCAATCACATATATATGTATGTGCCATACTGCATATGCATATTATTTTTTTAATGCTTTTCCAATTCACCACCATTTTATACAAGACTAACACAAAATAGAATAACAATAATAAACAGTTCGTTAGAAATGTCTTGTAAACAAGTATCTAACATCAGGGAATATGAGGAAGCAGAACCACTTGAGATACGTGTAAAAAATAAATTTATTTTGCAAAACAGACTCTGCTACCTCTTCATTGATGCTCATATGTACAAACTTTATTATGTAAACTAACATAGTATATTTTCATTCAGTATAAAACTGCATGTCTAAAACACTAACATAATATATTTTCATTTAGTATAATACGATTTGATTGCGTGTTAGAATTGTATAGATAAGATTTAAGTCTCTAATTTTTATTTTCTATTCATTGTTTAGTAATTCAGATCAAAGCCATTTTGGGTGAAGAAGTTTAGTTTGGTTCCTCATTCAAATTCTTAGCTCACTTGTTGAGGATTTGACGCGCTAGAGAATACAAGCTAGAATGATAGAAGCCCCACTATACACAAATTATCTCATTTCTGGGATTGTAGATGTTGCAGGCATTGTGATATGGGATTTGCTTTAGGTTTTCACTCATTTCTTTAAATTTAATTTTCAAAAGTTGTATTGATAGAAGCTCCACTATACACAAATCGACGTGTATTTGTTAATCATTCTTTTTCTATATGTGTATTGCAATTATGGCTCATTTGTTCCCTGAATTTTCTTTTGTGTATTAGCTTCACCTTCGTGAAAGTTTTACCAGAAATAAGTTGGATTAATGAACTAACATAAAACAAGTATCAGAGTTGTAAATCGTTGTCGCCGCATCGTGCGGTTTTTACTAGTATATATATATGGGGAGGTTTAAGAGAAAACTCACTTTTAGAAAGAAAACTTAAAAACTCCTAAAGAATCATTTTTAATTAAAAATAAAAAAATATTTACAAAATTCTGTTTTAGCCATTATTTTTATATTTTCTTATATTTCACTCGAAAAATATTAAAAAAATAAAATTAAATTTAAAAAAAACCCGTTGTAATGCATATACGTATTACTGTGTGATACCGTTGTATTACACATGTGTATTACTATGTATTTTTGAGTTTAATAGTGTTTTATTTCATATATTCAATATTTGTGTATTGTATATGTGTAGTAGTGTTGTATTATATGGAAAAAAAATAATAAAATAAAAGTCGAGGTGCACATGTGCGTTAATGTTGTATTACACATACATACTAATGTGTATTCGATGTGTGTATTAATCTTATATTGCATATATACAATAGTGTGTATCAAATATGTGCAATAGTGTTGTATTTTGTGTAATACAAACACTTTTGCATATATGCAATGCATACTATTACACATGCGCACTATTCCGACGAGATTACCGACAAGTTTTTTTTTTTGAACCAATAACAACATATAAGGATAATGGAAAAAAAAGAAACTTAAAAAAAAGTTAAAAATAGTTTTTTAGAAGTTTTTAGGAGTTTTTAAAAGTTAAAAATAGTTTTTTAGAAAATAGAAGTTTTCACTAGAACCCACCCCTATATATATATATATATATATATATATATATATATATATATATATATATATATATAGGGGTGGGTTCTAGTGAAAACTCCTCTTAAAAAGAAAACTTAAAAACTATATATATATATATATATATATATAGGGGTGGGTTCTAGTGAAAACTCCTCTTAAAAAGAAAACTTAAAAACTCCTAAAAATTTCTAAAAAACTATTTTTAACTTTTAAAATTTTTTTTTTTGAAGTTTCTTTTTTTTCCATTATTCTTATATGTTGTTATTGGTTCAAAAAAAAAAACTTGTCGATATAATGCGCATGTGTAATAGTGTGCATTGCATATATGCAAAAGTGTTTGTATTGCATAGAAAACAACACTATTACACATATTTGATACACACTATTGTATATATGCAATAAAAGACTAATACACACATCGAATACACATTAGTACGTATGTGTAATACAACATTAACGCACATGTGCACCACATCGACTTTTATTTTATTATTATTTTTTTCCATATAATACAACACTACTACACATATACAATACACAAATATTGAATATATGCAATAAAACACTATTAAACTAAAAAATACATAGTAATACACATGTGTAATACAACGGTATCGCACAGTAATACGTATGTGCATTACACGGTTTTTTTTATTTTTTTAATATTTTTCGAGTGAAATATAAGAATAATGGCTAAAACAGAATTTTGAAAATATTTTTTTATTTTTAATTAAAAATAATTTTTTAGGAGTTTTTTAGTTTTCTCTTTAAAGGTGAGTTTTCTCTTGATCCTCTCCATATATATATATATATATATATATATATATGTATATATATATATGTATAGACAAAGTATATAATGAAAACCCACTTGAGTTGTGAAAACCCGTAAAAACCCTATATAACATCGTTTTTTTTGTTACATGTAATATATGTTACATTTAATACAAAACATCGAAAACATAAAAAAAATGTTTTGCTATTTTTTTTACATTTTTTTACTAATTTTTATATATATTTTCAGGAGAGAGAAAATGTAAATTAACTTTTACATTTTGTTTATTAACTTTAATTGTGAATCACAAGATTTAATCTTTAATTAAAAACATGTGATTAAGAATGAGTTTCTAAAGTTTTCACAACTTAATTGGGTTTTCATTCTAACATAACCCTATATAGTCAAATGATACTAATCTTATATATATATAGGGTTAGGTTAAAATAAAAACTCACTTGAGTTGTGAAAACTCTAGAAACCCATTATCAACCACATGTTTTTAATTAAAGTTTAAATCTTGTGGTCCACAATTATTAAAGTTAATAAAAAATGTAAATATATATAACATTTTCTCTCTCCTGAAAACATATATAAAAATTAGTAAAAAAATGTTAAAAAATAGCAAAAAATGTTTTTTTGATTTTTCGATGTTTTGTATTAAATGTAACAACATATATTATGTGTGTAACAAAAAAAACAAAAAAAAAAAACATGTTACATAGGGTTTTCACAACTCAAGTGAGTTTTCATTTTATACTTCCCCTATATATATATATATATATATATACTTCCCCTATATATATATATATATATATATATATATATATATAGGGGAGGGATAATTTGAGAACCGTATTGAGTTTCAAGAACTTTAAGGCTGAGGGGTGTGGAGCGCTAGAAAGGGCGCAAGAGGCCAGCCGCTCGCGCCCCGGGGCGCGAGCACCACACCACCGAGGCGCGAGAGGGGCGCGAGCGCGGAAAAAGAGGCAGGCGCAAGGGGGTTAGCGGGACCTGTGGGGCGTAAATGGGCTTGGGAATGGTGAAAAGAGCCGTTGGAATGGTGAAAATGAGCCGTTGGCTCTTTATTTAATAAAAAAAAAAAAAATTTTTACTCTATATATATCTATATCAAATACAAACCAAACAACAATATAAAACATACAATTTTCTCTCTATTAAACCTATATCAAACCCAAACCAACACCAATATCACATACCAATATCACATACCACACCCAAAACCCAAAATCACCCCATCTTCCAAACCTTTTTTTAAAAACATGGCTGGAAATTGGTACCCAAACCTAGATTCAGATTACAGTTACGACGATTTATGGTCGGCACCGGACCAAACGATGTTTTACTCGGGGTCGCAACAACCATCCGGCTTTCAACCATCCAACATACAACCGTCTCCTAACTTTGTAGTTCCGGAGACACAAGAACCAGAAGGTGAAGCTGCGGGACAAAGAAGACGCGTCCACCGGAAAAAACAAGTTGCAACGGACGGGTCGGGTTCGGCTTCGACCGGAAGGACGAAACGGAAAATCACTCCGTGGTCATCGGATGAGAAGGAAGCCCTGTGTCGGGCTTGGATAGTCACTTCTGAGGATCGGCGTTGCGGTAATTGTTTTAACGTTTTTAAAAATGATTTTTAATAAAAAAGTTAAATAAAAAAGTTAAATGACTTACAAATTTATTTATGCATTTTGCAGCGGACTACCAAAAGAGCAAGGTCTTTTGGACAAAGGTTAGGGAGACGTTCTATTCGCTCGTTGGGAGTACAGAGCGGAACGCCGATATGATTTCGGGTCGGTGGACCGAAATCAGAAAATTTGTCGGCTTGTTTACTAATCTGTTCAACAGGAACGCCGGTCGTATGAGACCAAGTGGCAGTGACGATTTGGCGGTTTATAATTTCACTGTCGAAGAGTGGAAGCAGGAGTGCCTGCGGAGGTATGGGACGGTGAAGACGTGGGACGATGTAAAGGTGTGGGAGAGGTTGAGAAGGTGTTCTAAGTGGGTTGAGCTGGTGGCGCCGGACGTTGATGCGGAAGTAGGGCCGAAACGGACTAAAACTAGTTCGTCTGGAGCGTACAGCACTTCCGCCGGGTCGGATTGCCGGGTTGGATTCGACCTAAACGTTGCGGGGGAGGAAACGTCTTCACCGCCGAGGAGGCGGCCATTGGGAAGGGACGCCAGGGGCAAAAAACCGGCTGAGGGGGAAGCCGTAAACATCAACGATCTTGTTGAATCCCTCAATAAATTCAACAAAACCATGGAGGTGGTCTCTAATGACAAAAAGGAAAAAAAAAGAATGAGAGATTTGGACTTCCTTACAAGAGACTTCAGTAACCTAAATCCGGTCGACCAAATGCTGATGGAAAAACAAAAGGAACGTATCCGGAAGAGGTTGATCGAAGAAGACCAAGCCGAAGAATAAGAATAATGTTTTTTTTAGTACTTTAATTTTTTTTTTAGATATTAATGTGTTTTTTTAATTAATGTGTGTTTTTTTAAATAATTTATGAGTTTTTTTAAGAATACGTTTTTTTAATACATTTATAAAAAAATAAAAAAAAAAAACCGCTCGCGCCCCCTCTCGCGCCCCTCCACACCATGTCCCGGGGCGCGAGCACCACTACCAACACCCATCTTATCAAGTTTCTCTCTCTGCCACACGTCACAATATTATTGGCTGGCGCCCCCACTCGCGCCCCCTCTCGCGCCCCCCACACCCCTCAGCCTAAGAACCAATTGTGACCACTCATTTAATTAAATCTTTGGTTTTTGTGGTTGTGATTAAATAATATTATAATATTTAGAGATGAAAGAGAAAATATAGTATTATATATGAAAAGGGTATGATTGTAAAAATACATGTAAGTAAAGACAAAAAAACCTTAGCATTATACTATTTTTCATTATTTTCATAATCTTATTTTTTATATATAGTTTGATCAGATTTTTAAATAATAAAAACAAAATATTTGTAAAAAATTAAAAAGAAAAAAAAACATTTTAACATATATTTAGATCTTTTAAATACAAAAATACATAAAAAAAACTATTACAACAACACAAAAAAAAAAAAAAAAAACTAAAAACATTTGTACGAACATTTTTTTTCTTTTAACCAATCATTTCGAAAAGCACATTGTTACTAAACCCCTCTTTTTCTTTTTGAAATTGTTTTGTAAGTTCTAAGTGATTCATTTTTTCCTCTTTGCTCTCTATACATGTAGGGAATTACATACACAAATTTGTAAATTATCCAAATTACACAAAGTACATAACTTACCAAAGCTACACAAATTATGCAATTTACCCAAGTTACACAAAATACAAAAATTACACAAATTACCCAAATTACATATACAGTAAATTACACAAATTATATAACTTACCGAAGCTGCACAATTTACTCAAGTTACACAAATTACAAAAACTACACAGATTATCCAAAATAACATATACATCTACATCAATTACACAAATTACCCAAATCACATTATTACCCTATCATGAAATACACAATTTACATATACTACACACGGCATATAATTTACTCTTACATAAATTACACAAAATACCCAAATTACTGAAATTATACAAGTCACAAAATACTTACATTACCATTTTGTTTTTACTTTTCATACACTCCATAACATTCCTTTTTTCCAATAAAACATTAAAATAATGTTTATGAAAGTATATGTAATTAACACAAGCTGGTTAGAAAGTTGAACATTTTTTCCTTACAATTAAGTTAATTTATTAAATTTAAACGGGGTTGAATGTTTTGGTTTTTCGTGAAGAAATCAAAACTTGTATATACTAAAACCATATAATTTTTTTTTCTTAAAATATGGATATCGATCGTCTTTAAATTATTCACGTTTCTCGTTTTCATTTTCATTGATTCGTTTCTTTAAAAAAGTTGACAACATCATGTTTGTAAAAATTAAATAAAATCCTACAATATAATTATATATATCCAATTCAAAATCCAAAGAAATCTTTATAAAAATACTAACAAACAAATTTTATTTTATCTTTTCATATTTTACAATTTACATATCAACTACTTTGATTAAAAAAAATCTATGAATGAAACATATAAAAAATTTATGAATGAAATAAAGTAATAATTTTATATTAGAGAGAGAAACATAGATTTGACAAAGTAATCAATATAGATTGGGGAATGTGATAAAATAGTTGATAGACCATATTGCCATTTGGTTATTTTAATCTTTAAATGGTATGGTTAAATATGAACCACATGTTCAGTTCTAAAGTTCTTACAACTGGGCTTGGTTATTCAAATAAATCAGCCCTATATATATATATATGGATTATACGAGAAGTGATTTTATAGCGAGAAGTAAATGATAACCCTTGATTATGTTTGATCTATGACATATAATCAACATGGCAATATTGTAATTTTATGGTTCCTCATTTTAATGGATTTTAAGACAAAAGGATATGTTAGTCTTTTGAATAGTAGAAAATTTTGAAACTTCTCTTATCATAATTAATATTTAAACTTTTAATCACCTTCATCTCTCAACATTAATTATTCTAAAATTATTAAAATCATCAATATTAACAAAATAATACACCATTGTTAATCATTTGAAATCCAATTGCTCAAGTAAATGTTTTAATAATTCATATATGTGTGGGCTGTTAAAAATATTAGGTAGGTAAGTAGGTTTATGTTAAATTTCTTATGCTCTTGCATATAATCTGTTTACGTTTATGTAGTTATGTTAATTTGGTAATTTGGTTATGCTCATATATATGATTTTCTTTTGCGCATACATATAATTCTGTGTGTTTATGTTAATCTAGTTTTCTGATATGTATAATCTGGTATCATACATTTAAATAGTTTATTTGTGTAGGTTGTTCAAATTTTGTGTAGGTATATGTTAATTTGTTTATTCAAATATATAGATGTGTAGTTTTTTTCGTAATTTGTATAGGTATATGTTAATTTGGTTCTTCAAATATATATAAACTATGTATGTTCAAAATTTGTATAGGTATATGTTAATTTGGTTCTCCAAATATATATACATTGTGTAGGTTGTTAAAAGATTGTGTATTTATATGTTAATTTGGTTCTCCAAATATATATGCATTGTGTAGGTTGTTAAAAGATTGTGTAGGTATATGTTAATTTGGTTCTTCAAATATATATACATTGTGTAAGTTGTTAAAAGTTTGTGTAGGTATATGTTAACATGGTTCTCAAAATACGTATATACAGTGTAGGCATTTAAAAATTTGTGTAGGTATATGTTGGTTGTGTACCTACCTATTTCCCTATGTGCGGATATACCTGAATGTCTACGTACGTACGTTCCTACGTGCTTAGGTACCTATGCGCCTACGTATGTATATGCTATGTAATTATGTGAATACATACATTCATAAAGTGTATGGCGTACATATGAGTTTCATATATGTTGTGTAGTAAGTTTTTTTATGTATTATTTTTTATTTTGAGTATGTATTTTTTGATGTAAGAAAAGATGAATTGTATAACAAATAAATCTAATTTTATGTTGGTTGATTAGAGATATTTGATCATCAATATGACAAAGTAAAACTTAATATGTATAAACTCAGAATTTAAAGAAATAGATCTGGATAAAATGAATGCAATTGTAGCTAGATAATAATAATAATAATACGGTTTGACAAATAATAATGAAAACAATTATTTGTAACTTCCAGGATGATTAAGACATACCATAAATAAAAATAAACATTTTTCACTGTTATACCCTTAGCATCAATTAAATAATAATAAGAAAAGAAAAAATGTGATTGGTTGGTTTTATTTCTCGCAATAAAAAAACTTCTGAAATGAACCAAATCCTATATTTTGCTTAGGGTCGCTTACAACATCTAATTGGGGGTATGAAAGTGATTTCTGGTAATCAAAGACTCTTTTGAAAAATTTCAACTTCACAACTTCATTTGAATTTCTGAACATTCTTTTCTATTTTAGAATTCATTTCTTGGTGTCAAAATAAGATATGTGATATAAAAATGGAGGATCTATTATCTTTTCTTTTCTCTCGTTTTTCTTTTTCAAAAAATGATCTTGGAGGTTATGTAATGCTTACTCTCAAACTTTTCGTTTACACAGTAGTAATATTCTTTGTTTCTCTCTTCATCTTTGGATTCCTATCCAATAATCCAGGAGGTAATCCTGGACGTGAAGAATAAATTGTTTTTCTTGCTTTATTTTACAATTTTCTTCATATTTTTATTTTCTTTTAGCTATTCCACACACTTAACTAGAAAAAAAATAGAAAGTCATCAACGGAAAGAGAGGGATTCTAACCCTCGGTACGAATAACTCGTACAACGGATTAGCAATCCGCCGCTTTCGTCCACTCAGCCATCTCTCCCAATTGAAAAAGATAATTACTATGTTACATTACACATCAAGTAAGGATTAAATTAAGTATTTCTTTCACATTATTTATCGTTATTATAGAATTAGCAATTCCATTTAGATGCTCGAAAGATCAAAATAGAAAGATAAAAAAAGAAGACCTTCTTGCTTTTATTTTATTCGAAGTGCCTTTTTGGCCTGGCCCGGTCAATACCCAGCCGGGCCTTTTTTTGTTACAAAAAATTCCCTTCATTTTTTTATTATAGGCAACATACTCTAAATAGCCAATTTAGTACCCGTGTAACAATTTCCGTTCTGGGGTTTATATATATATATATATAGGCTATATATATATATATATATATAGGCTAAGTATAAAATGAAAACCCACTTGTTGTGAAAACTCTAGAAACCCATTCTCAGCCACATGTTTTTAATTAATATTTAAATATATATATATATATATATATATATATATATATATATATATGGTTTATATATATATATATATAGGCTATATATATATATATATATAGGCTAAGTATAAAATGAAAACCCACTTGTTGTGAAAACTCTAGAAACCCATTCTCAGCCACATGTTTTTAATTAATATTTAAATATATATATATATATATATATATATATATATATATATATAAATGAAAACCCACTTGAGTTGTGAAAACTCTAGAAACTCATTTTCAGCCACATGTTTTTAATTAATATTTAAATCTTGTGTTCCACAATTAAAGTTAATAAAAAATGTAAATATAAATATAACTTTTTCTCTCTTCTGAAAACATATATAAAAATTAGTAAAAAAATGTTAAAAAATAGTGAAACATTTTTTTTGATGTTTCGATGTTTTGTATTAAATGTTACAACATATATTACATGTAACAAAAAAAAAAAAAACGATGTTACATAGGATTTTCGCGGGTTTTCACAACTCAAGTGGGCTTTCATTTTAACTTTACCATATATATATATATATATATAGGGTTGGGTTAGAATAAAAACCCACTTGAGTTGTGAAAATTCTAGAAACTCATTCTCAACCATATGTTTTTATTTAAAGATTAAATCTTGTGGTTAACAATTAAAGTTAATAAAAAATGTAAAAGTTTATTTACATTTTCTCTCTCCTGAAAACATATATAAAAATTACTAAAAAATGTAAAAAAAATAGCAAAACATTTTTTTATGTTTTCGATGTTTTATATTAAATGTAACAACATATATTACATGTAACAAAAAAAAATGATGTTATATAGGGTTTTTATGGCTTTTCTCAACTCAAGAGGGTTTTCAAACTATAGTTCTTATATATATATAAACGAAACATTTAAAAGATGTTTGGTTGCTTCCTACATCCTCTCAAGTCATCATATTGTTTTATTTGTAAATAAAGGCTTCCCATGCATTTGACCTGAATTCACGGGTATGGGTCTCACCAAACCCAAACAACTCTTAAAACAGGTTATAATATCTCATTATATTAACAATTAGTCTCACCAAATATTTGATATCAAAATCCTAGAAAATAGGAAATTAATATCCAATTTTTTTTTTATAAAAAAAGCTATTATTTATAATTAAGAAACAATTTTATAGTAAAAACATAAGCGGGTCATAGGTCTCACCAAACTTAGATAGCTTTAAACGAGTTTAACATCTCATTTACTTATGAATCCCTTTTATAATCAAACCCTAAGTATATTTAAATAAAATTAAAATTCAAAACAAACATATAAATATTAGAAACAGAAAATAAAAACACCCCCGTAATACGGAGTATAAAGCCTAGTATTTATATATAGATTGAAATGCATGCGACAAACACCTAGGTCACATCTCAAGTTCTGATTAGGCCACATCATCTTTTTTTTTTCATTTAAACATTTTTTGGTTTGTTTTCTTTTGTTTTGTTTGTTTAACCGAATTTTCAGTATGAGAGAAATATATTTCTCCTTATTTATATAAACAAATCATCAATTGGTTGGTTATCTTATTTACATGATTATATCTACCAATCTATACACTTGAATCATTCTACCAAACTAAAGTTTCCTGACTTTATATACAATGAAAGAATGTTCTAGCAATTTTTCTTTTAAAAATCAACCTGTAACAAGATTTCACGACGAGCTCCTACGGGTTCTTGGCGGGCTTTGAGACCGACTTTCATAGATATCATCAAACGAGAGATTGAATTTCCCTCCTTCGATGCCATCCATATAACAAGTCTCGTTTGACTTTGACACCCTAAAGTCAACCGGTTGACCATGTTCTTCAAAGCTTTGGTCTGAGTAAGTGTCATGGTAGTCGTATTCATCTCGACTGAAGTTTGGTGGCTCAAGAAAGCTTGTTTGAGGTCCTGGGCCCGCCCCTCGTTGCCCACGGGCCCACCAGTGGCTTTTACTGGTGGGGCCCACAAGATCCGAATCATGATGTTGTAGAACGCTTCCACGTGACGGTAGAGCCGATGTGGAAGTTTCTCGATGACTCATGGCCCGGTCATCAAAAAAGCTTCCCCAATTCTCGTCGTAACGGGCCAGGTCCTGATGTAAATCGGGTGGGTCCCACACGTTTCCATCAGATGGGCCCAACTCAACGTCACGTGGCCCGGTACGGTGAGAAGACGTGTAGTACCAGTCGAGAATGTACGGGTGGTTATTGTGAACAGGATCGATGAACCATATGCAATCTCGTTGGTAAGTACTTTTTGAAGCGTTTGGGCTCGTGTTTCTAGAAAAGTGGCTGTTTGGGTCACCTTGGGCTGGGCAGGTGGGGAGCCATTGTGGTAACTGGGCCGGGCTTTTGAAGCCCGGTCTTATACCCTGTTCTAGAAACTTCTGTTGTTTGAATGTTTTGAGTGTTGAAAGAAATTGCTTTCCATCTGTGCTTGGTTCCCATGAAGGGTAGCTTGTTTGGAAGCTGCAAGAAAATGCATAATAATGATTTTTTTTTTCCATTTTTGTGAAGTTTTTATATTCGTAATTATTATTTTAAACCTTTGACATTTAAAAAAGTCTAGAACTTGATGTAAGCTGAATTGGTTCAGTTCGGTTTACGGTTAGAACAGAAACTATAACCGATGTTTTGGTTTTTGGATTTTCATAACCGATACGGTTATTGAAAAACATAGTTCGGTTACATCATGGGTTAAATAAAAAGAAATATGAAGGATGGTTTCAATTTTGGTTCTATATACAACCATAACTGAACCACAAATATGAGTTATCAATTGGCTTGGTTAATTCGGTTAATCATTTATATGTAGGGTTAAATAAAATACTAGCAATCATTTTACTTTATAAATAAAGAATAAATAGCAACTAATATGTTAATTATAAATAATTATAACAAAATTTCTCTGACATATAGCGTATTATATACCTAAAAATAAAGGAGGTTTTTTATACTGGTTCGGTTAATTCAGTTAGTTATACACATATTACCATAACTGAACCACAAAAATCAGTCATCAATTGGTTCAGTTTTTCTTCTCACTTCGGTATCCAATGACACTTGAAAACTTTTACGGGATAAGGAAAATGTAAAAATTATTTGAGGCTCGAGAATACCTTAAGAACGATTTCTCCATTTTCCCTTGGGAGCTTCTATGAGTACTTGATGAGTTATGTGGCGAAGCATACTTGCTATTACCGTGTTTTTGAAAGTCAAACGAACTAAAACTGCAAAAAAAAATGTAATTATCAAATGATTACGTTAATTGGAGATATAAAAACTAAGCCGCATGAGGAAAAAGTGAGAAAATAAAATAAAATGCGGTGTGTATGAACCTGCAAACATGACCAACACCTTCAACATCAACCGTGAAGTCCTCGATGAACTGCAAAATCTCATCAACCGCTGCATCATAGATGAATTACAAAATAATGATAAAATTTCTAAATTTAAAAAAAGCAAAAATTTATTCCTTGTAACTACAATGATATCTTCTATATATTGCTTAATGCTTATTGGTAGATTTGTGAAATTAGTTATCATAGATAATTTCAAAAAGTGTCTTCTTTATAAGAAAATAGTTATAAAATCATCATCATCATACTCAGTAAATCCCACCAATAGCAAAGCCATGGTAGGGTCTGAGGAGGGTAAGATGTAGACAGCATTACCTCTACCCTGTCGGAATAGAGAGGCTGCTTCCGGTGAGACCCCCGGCTCGATAGTAGTTTTGCATCAAGCCTTGGACATAAGGCACATAACACTCAACCATTGGGACACCGGCTGATTGGTGCAGGTACCCTTGTCTTTCGGCCATCAATGCCACCACATGATGCCTGATTAACCTTCCACCACTTTTAACGTTATTTTCACAAAATTAATTAAATAACGTCAAAATTAGTGCAATTTCAGTTTTGCCCAGTCGAGGGCCCACAAATATATACATTATATATGCGCACCACAAGTAGGGCGTCAAATCCATTTTTATTTCCCTTAAAATAATGAAAATTATTTTACGAAAAAAGATAATCAGTTTTACATAAATTATTAAGAATACCTTTGGTACAACAAAGATAAGCAAGAATGGAGTTAAAAAGATCGAAGCCATCTCTTCCAGCAGCATCTTTCCGGTGTACTGCCACGTCCGCATCACAATTAAAAAAATGTGCAAAATATTATGACAAACAAAATCATTATAACAATCCAAATCTTTAAATAAAAGAAATGTGTACTGCCACATCAGCATCTCAATAAAACGTGTACAGCATTCTGACAAAAACAAAATCATTATAGCAAACAATCTAAATCTTTAATTACAATAAAAATTTTTTTTCAATTTTCTTGTTTTGACTCAAAATTGAAAACTTTAGCAAAAAGTGTATACCTGGAAATGTGAAATGTGAGCAGCCACGCCAGCATCACAATAATAAAATGTGTAAAATATCATGACAAAAAACAAATCATTATAACACTCTAACCTTTAACACGAAATGTGTACTGCCACGTCAGCACCACAGTAAGAGAACGTACGACATATTATCATAAAAACAAAATCATGACAATTACAATCTGAATCTTTAACTAAAATGAAATATGTGTACTGCCATGTCAGCACCACAATAAAAAAATTTGTAAACCATTATCATAAATTCAGTTTAAAAACAATCTACATACTTAAAACAAAATGATCCTTTTTACTAAATTCACTTGTTTTTATAATTTACCTGGAAAAGAGTCTCGAACTCCACTCGAACAAATTCGGTATTTTCTTTACCGCGCCACTTTTTAGGCATATAATGCGTGTGTTGAACCGTTAACGACATCGTTCCGTGCGGATCAAGTACTAAAAGTTCGTCCGACACAAGAGCCCGACCAATGGCAGTTATTGTTCCAACAACAACTCCGTACCAAAACAAATTACGCCCAAAAATCTGCAACCATAAAGATCAAGACTTTAGTCTACACGGGTTGGTTTGACTTTTGAAGTCATGACAAAAACATGTGAAAAAACATTACATAGCCTTCGAGTAAAGATTCTTCAAGAAATGCGATGATGATCAAGATTGCAGCAAATCCGCCGGACACGAAAGATACAAACTTTGCAATTAATGAAAGGATTGGAGACGGGAATTGCTTTAAACGCTGCTGTTGATTCGGTGCTTAAATAAATGATCCACCTAAAATGTAAAAAGTTTTAGAGATAAACATAAGGAGATGCCGGACAATGGGCAGGGCGGGTAATGCTTTAAAGAAGCTTGGGTCAAAATGAGTATTTGGTACGGGTCGGTGGTTTGTCTATATTTTTATTACAAGCATATCAAATATGTATGGGTATGCAAAACCACTGAAAACACCTGAAAACCGAACTGCACCACGACCCGGGAAAAAAAACTGAATTGTAAATTCGATTTTTGGTTCCACAAATCTTGCTTATTCAAATAAACAAACTGTATTCAATCGGATAAACCAAATAATCACCAGTTTGATCGGTTTAAACCACTTCGGTTAGACACAAGTCTAATAGGGATCGGTTTGGCTTTCGGTTAGGAAAATATGCTCACAAAAGTGTATTATTTAAGAAACAGTATAATATTTCAAATAAAATTATTTAAGAGGTTTACGATTGAAATCTTTCAACCTGTTCGACCCATTTTTTATAAGCTAAAAGTTTTTACTGGCGATCTGAATTTCTGACACGATACAAACCTAACACAAATTCACGGGTTTGGGCGGGTTCGGGCCAAACCCTCGAACACGTTGAGCTAAAATGTATTTTAAGTAATAACTTAACTATTTGGGTGTTATGCCAAAAATTAAAAGTTTTAAAAATAACCTGGCATAGTTTAAACATAATTTGCTTAAAAAAAGTAATATGTAAAATAAAATTTTTAAAGTATAAATATGCAAAAAAATAAATAAATAAATAAAATTGTCTGAAACAAGTCATGTTCGTGCCAACCCACGAAAACACGTGTTCCCAACTCGCGAGTATGACCCATTTAACAGGTCTAGTTTTGACCACTTAGAGACAAAACAAGACCTAAATCGACCCGTTTTGTTAAATAAAAGGCAAACATAGTTCAAATAAATAAATAAAAATGGGAAATCACCTCATTGAACTCCTTGAAAATCCATTTTGAAAGATTTGACCATCTTCTAGAAGAAGCTGTACTAGGATGCTTATAGAATTGTTCTGCGTGTCTTAGAAAGAGATACACGAGCATAAAAACGACAAGGAATGAAGAGAGAAGAAGCATTGCAATCCCAATAACTGTTAGCCTTTTCTTTAAAGTGTTGCGGTCACTTACAAAGTCCTTTTTGATACAAAAGTTTCTGCAAACGGTTTTATAAACGTTAGTACATATGACTATAAATATTTTTGTACAGGTCAAATGAACCCAGTTGACTCGAGCCACTTTTCAATGGTGCTGATCTCATTGTTTAGAAGGGTGCTAGCGGGGTCTAGTGAGTTTTTTGGTAACTGGTTCTCAAGGTTATAAAAAGAAAATGCGCCCGGTTGACCGGAACCGCTTTTTGGTTCGTTTAGTGTGAATAATTAGCGTGATCAAACATGATTACGAAAAATTACATTACTTTAAATAAAGATTTTTTTCATAAATGATTAGAATGTGTTATATGTTAAAAACACTTTGGGGAAGACTTTCAACTCGTTTAACTTGTTTTCTTGTTAGCTAACTTCCTTTATATTGTGCATTTTGACCCGTTAAAGATAAAGAATAGCCCGAATTGACCAAACAAAAGTAACAGGTCGAAACTTGCAATAACAGTATTTTTTTACACTACAAAACAAACTAGACTTTTTCTTTGACATAAACATTAATAAGTACTTTAAAATAGAGAAAAATAGAGATAACAAACCTATCAACATGCTATGCAATATGTACCAATTCAAAGTCCATTCAAGGGCCTTGGTTAGCATTAGACAATATCGTGTACCGTCAGGATCTTTCTTGACAGTGGGGCCCGCACCTGGGACCAACGAAGATATTGGAAAAGCAAGCACGCCTTTGTTCAACATTCCAATCAAGTAGTTTTCTTTCCTCATCAATCTCATGGGCCGAAAGATCCTTAACCACACAAAGTTGTTGCGTTTCTTGATTTTGAACTACTTTTTCAAGGATCGTGGCCCATGGCATGGTTTGCATCTCATTGTCAGTCACACCAAGACTTGCAACAAAAAAAGATCATATCTTTGTTAAAGAATGTTAAACGTAAGTTGAAAAACTACACACGAGCTTAGCCCAGGCTTTAGAAATAGAGTTCGAACAACCAAATCAAGCATTTGTGCGTTAAATGTATTAAGCTTGAGTCTAGACTCGAGTTGAGCTCAGGCTCAGGTCATTTACACCCCCCCCCCCCCCTTTTTATTACTTTAATATTTATCTTTGTTAATGAGTTGTCTTAAATTTTATATACTTAATATATGTATAATTTAAGTTAATATATCATGTTTGGAGTCACATATTTAATATGTCAACCCGTTTAATGTTTGGTTTATAGACTATTAGAGATTTCACCCATTTTTTTTCTAAAATGGGTCAATTTGGGTTGTGTACTTGTGTTTGTAATATTTTAAAAAACGAATACATACATTGAAAACAGGTCAAATGCGTTAGAACTCATTCAAAGTGTTTTCTGAATGCTTAAACCCTCCTTAAAGCGAAAATAAAGCAGAAACAAAAAAATTATTTCCAGGTTGGATCGAGTTTAGATTTGTATTAAAAATGTATGTTTTGGCCCGTTACCCAACTACTTCAAACCTCCTAAACCACTTTATTATAATAACAAATTTACATTATTATTTATCTATACAGCAACACAATCTTATTTATACATACACGTGCTACAAAATAAAGAGAAAAATAGAAAGTGCTAACAGGCCGAGTTGAGTTTATGCCTTAATTAAATATTAGCGAATACCTGTTATTGTAGAATTGGCGTATGCCTAGCGTATCCTTCAAATGCACAAAGAACCTTAAAAAGCAAAATATCCAATAAACAAGCGCGATCCCCAAATAACCGAAAATAACAACTTTAAACGTCGTTAAAGGGGTCAACGGATGCTCCTGAAGCGCCTCTTTCGCAAGATCACAAGGTTTTATCCCCGACTCAACCGCATCCATCCCACATTTTGCCCTTCGAAGACAGTTCCAATCAACAAATAATATAAAAAAGCCCGAAAAACATATCGTAAACGCCAAACTCAAAAGCTCAACAATCCACTTAATAATAATGCACCATAGACCCTTTTCACAATAGTAACTATAAAGTCTTTCAAAGAATAAGTCCAAGTCAGCAATTGGTTCTACTTTGAAGCTTTCACCGTTTAGTAGGCCGGATGGGCTTTCACTACCGGGACTTGGGGCCCGTTGGTAATCGGATAACTCGATTTCAGGGGTAATATCGTCATTAAACGTTGTGTATGATGATTCACCAAGTAATTTTTGTTTTAAACCGTGGAAAGTTGTGGCACCTTTTTGCCCACCGAACATTGCTATATAAGATTATAATTATGCAGAAACCGGTCGTCCATCCGTTAAAGACGTTAAATTGTATCACCAGGATTCTGAAAAAGATGGAAACTTTTGTAAGTATAACGTAAGAACTGAATACCAACGCTTTCAAAATAAGATAACAATAAAAAGGAAAAAGAAAACCTTTTGGATGTGCACAGGCTTGTAAATGAACAGAACGAACACAAACAAAGAATGTTCATGTTCTCTCATTTAACTTTAACGAAACAAACGCTCAAGCACAAACAATTAAATAAACGGGGTTTTCTCGTTGTGTTTGTTCATTAGGAAAATGAAAATGTAGTGTTCATTTATGTTCGTTCTTTAACAGTGTAGACAAATGGTTCACGAACGTAAATGAACGAACATATAACTGAAAATCAATCTATTGGACCAAAAAAATTAATAAAACTTGACTAAATTGTAATGGGTGGCATCTTAGATATAACAGGCTTAAAAAATTCAGTGAATATACATAAAAGAAAGTATAAATGTACAAACGGAGACGAACGTTCACGACCATGATGAACAAACGAGGCACGTGTTGACTCTCGTTCGTTTATTAAATAAACAAACTCCTACCCGAATGATTCACTTAATGTTTGATGCGTGCGTTTTAACATGCCTAATAAGTTATAAGTATCTATTTAGATCAACTGCTAATATGGATATAACATAACCAAGCAATTCAATCAAGTTAATGCTACAAAAATATCAACAGGAAGTATCAAAGATCAAAAGAGCAACTGAAAAGTTAATAATAAAATCATGTAAAGTTTGCACCTTTATGACACCCAAAACCAAGTTATTATTCTTGAAACAATTTAGGGCAAAATCAGCTGTAAACAAATCAAACCCACATCAAATAATCAAAACCCTAATCAGCAAGAAACGAACCACCGATTGCCGATCAAAATCAAGAAATTGGAACCCAGAAACTGAAAAGTGAAAACCCACAAGTAATTTGGGAAATTGAAGTGGAAATAGGATTAACTGAAAGATGATTATTATTAAGTGTTTTGTATTAAGATGATTATTATTAACTGAAAGAAGAAAGTGGGTTTTTGTTTACGGTGCAAGAACAACACTTGCTTAGAATTTAACTAAAGAAGACGTGAGAATCATATTGAACCTTTGTGTTTCTTTGTAGGGTATCTTTATAGAAATTGGACCGACAGGTACTGGTATCGAAAACACTGATATCGGAATTTATAAATTCTTGGTACTGAAATATTCGGTTCGGTACCGGTATTGAAGGTAAAAATTCGGGAAATATTGACGGTACCGGTACCGTAACGATCCCAAAACTCAAAACTTTGGTACCGGTACCGAATTTGCTCATCTCTACTATATAGTATTGTTCAATTTTTTTATTTAAACAGTCGCTCATTTTAATTTTAATTTTTTCCTTTCATTTTTCTTTTAGGTCACCACTTCCAACTTCCGATCTACTCATTCTCCTTTTGTCTCTCTCACTCAATCGAAGAACTACCCATGGCACCTTAGCATATTGATTAGATACGTCGGTGATTAGAAGCGCCGGTATCGAATTTGCTCATCTCTACTATATAGTATTGTTCAATTTTTTTTATTTAAACAGTCGCTCATTTTAATTTTAATTTTTTCCTTTCATTTTTCTTTTAGGTCACCACTTGCAACTTCCGATCTACTCATTCTCCTTTTGTCTCTCTCACTCAATCGAAGAACTACCCATGGCACCTTAGCATATTGATTAGATACGTCGATGATTAGAAGCGGATGAGCAATCTGATGGATCTATTGTGGTGGCGATTAGAGGTGTAGTAACGGAAGAAAAGTGCATAGAGTAGATCTGTGCTGGTGCTGAGGGACATGGTATATGTTGTTCTCAAACTGATCTTGAACGTTTTTGAAAGTGTTGAATGTCTTTGCACGTGCTTCTTTGATTGCATGATGAAATTAAGGCCCGTCTTGTGATTGATGAATTAATGTAATATGGTAGAAGAGATTAATATTATCCATAAGATATCAATTCCAAGTCATAAACAGTTAAAAATTAAAAGAAAAAAACAAATATCATATAGGCATGGTTACCTACTACATAGGTAAAATAACTATAATTAGCTTATTAAAAGCTTCGATGACCTAACTAAAATAAAAAATACTTATGAGGCACTAATTAAAGTTGATTACACTTTTATGATGCTTCCTATTCTATGCATTTGTTTATTGTATGGGCTTTGGGCTAGTTTAGGCACAATGGGCTTTAAAAGTTGGGCCGTTACAAATGTGATGGATAGTGACTTTTGTGGATGAAATTTGAAATTTTGAATAAAAATTAATTAGCAACGGCTAATTAATTGAAAATTGTACCAAATAAGATCATATACCATATATGACCACCAAAGGTCATGAAATGTAAGCATGATATATGTGTCTACATGGTTTCAAACATTAAACAATCTTGTAATTTGTTTGATCTTTGTTTTCTAGTGATGATCAACCGAGGAATCTTGAGTTTGTGAAAGACAAAGGATAGCAAAGCTCAACTATAGTTTGTTATTGATAAAAGAATTGTTTTGAAGACATAACAAGGTATTTTGCTTCTATTAATTTAAGTTCGTTGGAAAAAGTTATAACAGCTCTACAGTTTGGTCCTGATATCAGTTTTGTCTAGAAGGTATTAAATATATTCATGGATTTTTTTCCTTTTGCATACAATTATTATAAATATTAGGAAGTAAGTGATTTGAATTATCAATAATGAAAATTTGAGTAAATAATAAATTCTAAATTAATTGCGATAGCAAAAATAAGATGTGAAACATTTAATAAAAATGAGATAAATGCGAGGCTAGAAACGCATGAACCACCACGACTATTCTAACAACTACGAATTTATCATTTGAAACATTCAAAATTTAAAAAAAATCAAAGTAGAGAGTTGAAATATTTACGATGAAGGTTCAATCAAAAAGTCAATTTAATAATAAAAGTTAAATTAATTAATGGAAAAATTTTTTATTTAAAAAAATGGAAATTAAATTTAGAGAATACATATTTTAGTTTAATAATAAAATTTACAATAATTGAATTTTAATAATAAATATTTATAAAGTGGAAAATAAGTTGTAAAAACCATTATGATATTGAGAAAAACAAGAGATGTTAAAATATTTATAGTTTAAAGTTGAGTATAAGGATTTAAATGTATTTAGAAATTTATAGTTTGAGGATATGGATATAAATAAGAAAATATATTTTAAATAATATTTTAACTGATATGAGTTAGTGTAAGATTTCTTGTTTGGTGTATTATAGTTTTGTCGATATTGGCGGTCGTTTGGTTAACGGAATACAGCAGCAAACTCCTTGTCGATTCTAGTAGTCGAATGGAAATCACGAGAAGCAGGCGAACGACGTGGATTACGATGATTTCCTAGGGAAGACATTCTACGAGGACCAATGATGAAATTTTAATAAAATGATGGGTAAATTGTGGGAATGAGTTGATATGAAATAACGAGGATGCGTATGTATATGTATATGTATATGTATATGTATATGTATATGTATATATAGGGATCAGTACTAGTGAAGACTCGAGGACGAGTCAAGAATTAAAATAATATGTTATGAGTTTGAAGCATTTTAAGCAAATAATGTTTTATAAAAATTTTCAAAAATAAAATAACAAAGCATATCAAACGAGTTGACCTCCCATGAACTTTCCATGGCAATTTTAAATGGCCCAACTAAATAAAACAATCATAAAGTTTGTGAATTGGCCTCCCATGAGCATTCCATGGCAATTTGTTGGCCCAATTCAAATAACGTGTAATAAACAATTGAGTTGGTCAGCCCATGAGCGTGTACATGGCATTTAACTGACCAACTAATTAACGAATTATCGAATAAATGGAGTTGTTCGGACCATGAGCGTTACATGACATTTAACAGACTCAACTAAATATCGAATCAACGAATCAAATATAAGTAGTTGGTGTATCTCGGGAACCACCCCGGACGATACGTTCCAACCCAAAAATCAAATCGAAAATTATTTAAAAAATGAATAGTTGGAGTGCCCATGGATTTCCATGGATTTTTCACCCAACTAAGCATTTAAAATAATTTAAAATAAAAATTGGAAGTATAACCGTTTAGCCGGTTATGTTTACCACGTAACCATTTAGCTGATTACTGGTACCACTTGAAGTTATGTGGTTGTACGAGATTTGCCATACCACCACACTTCAAGGTGAAGAAATAGAACAAAACACAGGAATTCTTAAGGAATTTCCCACAATAAAATATAATCTACCAAAAATAAGAGGATTTAAAAATATTTTGAAAGTTGAGGCATAACCTCGGAATTTGTGTGTGTGTGCAATAAATAAACAAGATAAATACAATTTAAATAATTAATCTAAGCAAGCTGTAAACAATTTAAATAGCACATAAGGCAGTTCAGACAAGCACGTATAGGGTTCCTAACATATGTCTAGGACAATTTCTAACGACCTATCTTATAACCTTCGGATCTGATACCAGTCTGTCACACCCCAACCTAAGGCGGAAATACCGGAGCGTGATCCGATTGCTCACAGCTCGAAGATACTATCATAAATATAAATGACAATATCTAATTAATTATTTACAAATATTACACACATTATCCAAATATACAAAACAATTCAATACACAAATATGAGTTCATATAACAATATCTTGATTATATCCTAAGGTCTTGTCTACGTTTCCAACTTCAATCTTCAGGCAACCTGCATATGCGTAGAAAATGGAGTTTTTGTCAACAAATATGTTGAGTGAGTTTACCACCAAGTTTTGACACCAAAATAATGTTAATATGATAAATAAGCAAAGTGTAATAAATGCGGTAATGAAATCAAACCATAAGCAAATAAGTTGTCGATTAAACCATTGCCAAGCGAATCGGGCGCCGGTAAATCAACTATGAGCAAGTAATGAGAATAAGACCGTGGTCAATAGAATGAGAACCCAATACATAGGGATATGTCAAGCGAATCGATACAATAACACATAAGCATATAACAAGTAGATCTGATTTATCACACACAATTACACGTTTGCTATTTTTGATATGTATGTATATATAGATATGTATATATAGTATTATATACGCATATGTCCCCAAAACATTTATGGAAATCGACTAAAATAGGGGAATGATAAAACTCACCTTAGATGGAAGGCAAGTGATTAATAAATACGATAAACGAGTAAGGTTTAAGCGAGTCGTCCAATAACGCGTCAAACGAGATAACGAATCAGAACCTGAAACTTTGTGATATGAAACTATAAATAGAAACGAACTTAATGCCGCTGGAATCAATCCAAACGGATGAGTAGAACTCTAGTTATGTCGATTTTAATGTTTAAACGAGTCGAGTCTGACCAAAATCCGAACTTCGATTTGGGAGTCGGGTTCTGGTCAGAACCCTTGAAATTTAAGTAAGAGAAGAAAAGTCTTCTAGACCGAACGTTGAATCCGACCAGAAGCATGAGAAAACGTAAAGTCAAACTTGTTGACTGTTTTGCCCTTAAACGGTTTTTAAGCGAATTGACCAGTCAACACCCTTCAACCACTGAAATTGATTGAAGGTTATTGATTAAGGAATATGTATGAACGATTTTATAGTTTACAACTTACCCGGAAAGTGAAAGGATTGACGAGAAACGGAAGTCAAAGATCCTAAAGCAAACAAAGTCAACGAACAAGTCTTGAATCTTTAACGAATATGCAAAAACCGAAGGGTTGGAGGATGAACAGAAGTAAGGGACGGCTGGAGGATGTTCTTTAGGGTTTGATTAAGGTTTACAGCAGATGAATGGGGCTTGTTTATATAAGAATAGCTAAAACGAACCAAATATAGGCTTTTTGGCCCGTTTAAGCAAGTAAACACGTTTTAAGGAAAGAATCAATTGGTAAAGATCTGATCTTGGGCAGAGGGAAACAAATTAGGAATTGTATTTTAGTTATAAGATGTTTACTTGGTCCTTAATTCTCTCTAATATACCTAAATAAGCGATTTAATACCTTAAACGAGCTAGAAAATGAACTAGAGCATAAATGATTTGACCAGCTAGGTGGAGGCGGTGCGCGACGGGGGTGGGTGGTCTCCCCGCGCGGCACTTTGGGAAATTTAAGGGGAAGTTTCATTTTTACACATTTAGTCCCTATACTTTGATAATTGAACTAGTTTTGGTATAACTTGGTTTTGAACATTGATTGAAGTACAAGAGCCTAAAGTGAACATTAGGAAACTTATTTACTTGAAAATATTGGATTTTGATTAATATTAAAGATCTAAAAATATTTCATGTCGGGTTAAACTTAAACGAATGCGGTTTCGAAAAACCCGAAATGTTACAATAGTCATCTGGCGCAGATTAAATTTATAATGCCAGATGCGATTGAGATTAAGAAGATTCTTGTCTGTGATGATCGGACGAGCTACATGAAACCGGATATTTACATCACTTTGAAGTTGAGTGTTGTTAAGAATGATGAGAAGTTGAATTCTGATACTGCTTATTTACTCATGGCCAAATTGTTTCGCTCTCCCTTTGTCAAGTTTTCTAAATCCAGTCCTCAGGTTTGACTCTTTGATTTTCAATTAGAGTTTGAAGCTTTTTTTTAGTTATATGGATTTGTTTAGAATAAAAGGGTCCGATTACAATAAAGAGGCTGGTAAGCGGGCAACAAGCTGATGGTTTTGTATTTGGTTTTAGTTAGGTTTTGAAGAGGTTTTCGAAGACTAATTAGGTATTTGCAAATATTAATAATTAGGTATTTGCTTTATGTTGTTCTTGAATTGTGTTTGTGATTAGGGAGATGAAGTTCCACAAGAGAATTTACCTGACCATTCAATCGATCTACCAGATCAACATATTCAAATCCAATTCAAAGGCCCGATCACGTGTTGGTTCAGGATCCAATCGCGGCATCTCATATGCCTCGATCTTTCAAAAGACTTTTCTCAAAACACTTTCCAATCCATAATGTGGAATCAGTTAAGCAAGAATCCAATGCGTTGATTGCTGGAACTCCGGTTGACCATGTACCAGATGTTAAATCACCATTAAAGTGGTCTGTAAAGTTACCTGAAACACCAATCAAGGGTTTTGATTTGGGGAAAGATGTTTCTCTTTCGACTCCATTTGCGTGTACGCCTGCACAATCAGCAGGACCGCATGTTAATTTTTTTATAAACCCGGATGACGAATCACCCATGTATTCCAGCAAGTTGACCAAGCGGTCAACTTCAAAAAGATCAATGACATTTGATACTCCTATGAAGAATAAACCACCACATGTCAAAAGGGTATTCGCCAATGACGATGATGGTGATGATGATCTTGCTGATATTCTCTCACACGATCTTCTTGCATCGGTAACTATACAATAGATTTTAATAATAATCTTGATACTAACTGTTGTATATTTGCTTAACTAGTTGCTGGTTTATTTACAGATTAAAGAACATGAATTGATAATATTAGAGGAAAATAATCCAGAAATCACACAAGCAAAATGGAGGAATCAAATGATATCAAGATTACCTAAACTATTGGACATGCTTTTGTTTTACTTTCAATCGACTAAACG